>NW_024070202.1:84352274-84637017 GCF_014754425.2 Oryx dammah
ATATATATATATATATATATATATATATATATATATATATATATATAAAACAAACAAGGATATATTTTTAAGATTAAATTTGGGGTGAATTGATAAATTTTTCATGAATTGAACACAGAGAGTGAGGAAAGAACAGAAAAAGTATGAGACACAAGAAAGAATATTTGTGCATGAAAAACTGGTTGGATAAAGATTATTTTTGATGAGACAGTGCAGAATGCAACTTTGAGAGTAATTTGAGGGGAAAAGAGTTCTTTAACCATCTAAATGCTGGTATTTTGTTAGATATCAAAGTTGAGACAAGAAAATGCAATTACATATTTAATGTGGATGTAAGAAAGTTTTTAATTTGTCAATCATCAGCCATAAGAATATATAGAAGTCCATAAGAAAATAACCTCATAGGAAGAGAGTGAGAGACTGAAAGAGAAAGAGGAGGAAGAGAAAGAACAAGAAGTTCAGCAAAATCGAGAATATTAAATATTTTGTAGAAAAAAGTAATAAATCAGTGAAAAGGAGAAAATAAGAAAAATATTTCCAGCAAGGTCAAGAGATAATAGTGCCAAGAAGAGGCAGTATTTACTATAATAAGTAAGCAGTACTTACTCCAATAATAGCTCATGAATGACCAAATGAAACAAGGACAGAGAAGGGAAAAGCATGATTGGTGATTTTAACAAGAGTTGTTGCTATAAAATGATGGTGGTCAGTTATTTCTTCTAGGAGTCTGCAGTTACGAGGGGAAAGAAAACCCAAGGAATTGTGTAGTATAACGAATTGTTATGTAATATGAAAGAAAGAGAAATATAATCCAACTGAAGATGTTAATGTAGGAGTCCCATAAAAAGAGCTTTCCGTTTTGTCACATATTTCTTCCTGTAATTGTGTGGTTATATAAATATTTGTAATAATGGAATGGACTAAAAAAATACTTTAATACTAGGCTTCTCACATATGTGTTGTATTTTGCCAATCCCTACTGATATTCTCCCTAAAAATATCCCCTGGCACAATACTTGTGTGATTTAGAGCAAAGTATATACAGCATTTACAAACTTGTTGTTTTGGAAAAACATCTTTGAAATATGTCAGAGATTGCTGAAATTAATAAAAAGTTTGAGATCTAGTTAGTGTCTTAATGATTAGATTTAGTACATAGTCCTTTGAGACAATTATTTAACGGGATATAAAGTGTTGTGTCTGTTTTGTATTTTCATGTATATATCCTCTTATTAAATCGTAAGTTTGCAGAGTGGAAGTGTGGCTTTTTATCCTTATAATGCAAGTAGAGTATCCAGAGCTTCTGACATAATAAAAACTTGGGTAGTAACTACTTAGAGCTAGAGAGATGAATGGCAAGCTGACAGTGACATTTTAGATGGATAGTAAAAGAGTGATATGATTATAAATCAAAGGTATAGAGGTAAAGAGAAAGATAATTTTCCACTTAGAAAGAGCACTTTGAGGAAAGGCTTAGGAGTGAAAAAGTGCAAAACATTTTATGCAAAAATTATGGTGGCTGGAAGTAGAAGTACATGAAGAGGAAATGTGGTTCCAGTTAGCCCAGGACACATTGTAGAAACCAAATCAAAATCTTTGGGAAGTAGAATGGACTGAACAGATTTATTTTCAGGCCTATTTCAATAGTAGTTGGGAAACTTGTGGTGAGTGACTAAAGATTTAACCCTAGGACACTAACGGACTACCGCTTATTTCGGGGGGGGGGAAGTAGTATGTTTTAAGTTTAGTTAGCTTCAAGTTTGAGATTCAGCTGGGGTATTTATATGTGTGTGTAGTCGTTTAGTTGTGTCTGACTCTTTGTGACGCCATGGACTGTAACCCTCCAGGCTCTTCTGTCCATAGGATTTCCCAAGCAAGAATACTGGAGTGGGTTGCCATTTCCTCCTCCAAGGATCTTCCCAACCCGGGGAATGAACCCGTGTCTCTCAAATCTCCAGTGTTTCCTGGATTGCAGGTGGATTCTTTATCTGCTGAGCCATTGAGGAAGCCCATTTATATAATGTCCATTAGTAATTCCAAAATGTGAATGTGGAGCTTGGGAAAGATATTGTGAAGTCAATTTGATTAACATGATCATAGTGTACTGCTGAAGTAGGCTTCCTAGGTGGTGCGGCAGTAAAGAACCTGCCTCCCAGTGCAGCGGACACAGGTTCAATCCTTGCGTCAATATGGTCCCCTGGAGAAGGAAAGGGCAGTCCACTGCAGTATCCTTGTCTGGGAAATTCCATGGATAGAGGAACATGGTAGACTTCAGTCCATGAGGTTGCAGAGTTGGGAGTGACTGAGCACACACACCCCCACACACACACGCACATGATACTGCTAAGTATTCTAGAATTTGAAGCACCTAAAAATATAAATAATTATTTATTTGAAAATCACTTAAACCAACAATTAGGTATCAGTCATTATCACAGATATGGAAGATATAAATATGAGTATGGTTAGGAATTTCTTCATAAGGAATTTGAAGGGTTCAAGCTTAAAGACTCACATATGCACATACACACACACACACACACACACACACACACACACACTAAAACAATATACCCATTTCAAATTTTACACATAAAGATGAGAATTTTATAGGATATTTCCATTTATAGAACTAATTAAAAATTTTAAATGTAACATAGAAAAGAAAATGATATAAAACTATTAAAGGAAAAGGAAAATATGAAAATGTGGAAAGTAAGATGTTTACTGACTGTAGCACTGAAATTTGTGACATGGGGTTGGTTTTCTCCACTAATTTGTTTTCACATCTTTGGTAGAGTAGAGCCAGTTACATTACCACTATCATCTTTTCACCATTTTGAACAGCTTCAGTATTATTTCTGGTGTCTGAGAGAGTTTCCCAGGCTGGAATATTTTTTAGCTTTTTCACAGGGAGCAGATCAACAAATTGCCACTATCATTGGCTAAGGGTTGCTCTTCAATCATATTAAGTGATTGAAAGCATATCTGAAGGTCATTTGCAATGTCCTGAGTATAACATGATCCTTTAAGAGGTCAAAAAACAATTGATTTTTCAAATGAACTAATCTTTTTAATGTTCATTTCTAATGGAGCTAAACTCATTATAATTAATGTAACCACACTAGATGAATTGACTATAAAGAAAAAGAATCTTGACTTATGTCTAATGTTTTGAGTCTGGTATTACATATTTGTTTTCTGAATTGATAATGGGGTAATTCAATTAACCTTTTACACATGATATGTGTTGGTATAAGCAATTTATTTTTGCCATCTGTTTCACTTTACAGGATCAAATTCAGTGATGTTTTTATCATCAAATGGGAAGGATTTGAATATCTTAGACAGCTGCTTATATTTTTAATGTTTATAATAATTCTTCCTATGATCTTAAGTGTGTAAAATCTTTGTAGATATATTATTTAATGATGGCACAATTTCAGATTATGTGTTAGAATACATATTTTAAATACCACAAGATAAATTTCCTCTTAAGACCTACTGAATTTCTATTCTAGAGATTACTTTGAAAATGATTTGCACTTTTTTGATGTAACTGTTTAGTTGGAGCCTAATAGCCTCTATTGATGGGATGCATGTGTGTGTGTGTAAATATTTGAGTATAAAAAGTTAAGACATGTTTGGATTCTTGTTAGTGTGTTTGTTTATCAATATTACTACACTAATTACATTGTCATTAGTTTTGTATTAGTGAATATTATTTTACTAAAGTGAAGTGACTAAAATTCCCATACACTGATCCAGAGAAAACTAAATAGTAAAAAACACTTTTGGCACAATGCTTATAAGACATATAGTATTTGTGTTGTTACTCTCTGCCATTTGGGGAAAAGCCTAACCTTCCTAGCATCTTACTAGCCTAGCCTCTGACTTTCCTATCCCAGCACAGATTGAATTGTCCCACTGCTGTGAGTTTTCAGGCATTTTAAATGCAACTTTCTCATAGACATACTGAGTTTAGTCCCAAAGTTTATTCAGTAATATGCTATTGATTTTAATGTTGAGTATGTCGTGTGTTGAAGGCACACAGGGAAATGAAGATTTCACAGTAATCCACAAATCATGCTGTCCATTTCCTCTAGCTCTGTAATTTAGCATTTCTAATTTCACTAACCATCTTCCCAAATATATTTACCTGATGTAGCAACTGTCCTGAAAGTACTTTCTACATACACTAGCTGATAATTTTAAGTAGAAAAAAAATCTTCTATAATAGGTAACTAAATCTCTAAATTCATTATATAACAATTCACCAGGAGGATTTAGGAAACATTGTATCTGGTAATTTTATATATATAAAAAATACTACTGAAGTACTTCCAGATTCTTGAAAATGTAAATATTTGAAGTCTCATTTGATTCCCCATTTGTGGCGAGAGTAGTCTGAAGACATTCCAACCAAATGCTTCATTTATTCTTTTTATTTCTGACCTGATATCAACATTCTTTCACTTGTGTCCTCATTTCTTTATCTTTCTTCTTCTGGAGGATATGGATCAATTTAGCTTTCTGTCAGGATTCATAAGGAAGATTTCATATAAATACTGATAATGGTTACAGTGTAAATGCTCTCATTCTTTAATCCTAAACTGACAGACATTTTGTTCATATTTATCCCGAGCCTATTTTTATTCAATAAACAGATTTATATGAATAATTATTTATTACCCTATGCTGCTGCTGCTGCTAAGTCACTTCAATCATGTCCGACTCTTAGTGACCCCATGGACTGCAGCCTACCAGGCTCCTTGGTCCATGGGATTTTCCAGGCAAGAGTACTGGAGTGGGTTGCCATTGCCTTCTCCATATCACCCTATACAAGAGAAATGGCCTTGATATAGAAGAAATGGGATGTTGAATTGTATAGAGATATTCAAACAGACTGAAGCTTTTGTTCTTAAATGGCCTGTATGTAGCCAAGGTAACTTTATTTTCAAATATTTCTCTTTGCTCCAAAATCCACATCTCTACAAATTTGGAGCCCAAAGTATATGAGGCACATTTTCACTCTCCAGTGATAAAAAGCAATTTAGTTCTTTTTAATATTTCATTGTATGTTCAGAATTTGTGTCTCTATGAAATGATTTATTGAAAGAATTGAAAAGCAGTGTGAAGAATTTTATATGCACTATTTTTTAAATCCTAAATTTACAAATAATAAAAATAAGAAATAACTCTGAGAAGGCCTATAGGAAAAATGAAACGTATTATTGATTATCTTTAGTTTTATGAAATTTTAAGTATTGAAAGTCTTAAATGACTAGTCAGTATTGAGTCATTTGGGGAAAAGTCATAAGGAAAATCAGTAACCATAAGTAACATCAATTTAAAATATAATTGTAAGACTAGAAGTAACAAGGTCACTTGTGTTGTGGTTTCCTTGTAGCTGCTCATTAACTCTCTAAGTTCAGTGATTTTCTCTGTGAGGTAGTGATAATAGTGTTTACCTCATGAGATTTTTAAGAAAATGACAGAGATTTTTAAGAAATAAAATAGCTAGAAAGTTAATTTAACTATTTCAAAATTTCCTGGGTCTGTGTCATTAATTTTGCAAAACTCCCAGCCATTATTATTTCAAGTACTTATTTTCCTTTGTTTTATCTCTTTCTGATATTTTCATCACAAATATACTTTTGGAATTGTTGTCCTGTGTGAAAGTATTATGTTCCATCTTTTCCATTCTTTTTTCTCTTTGCACTTCAGTTTTGGAAGTTTCTATTGATACTCTTCTAGCTCACTGATTCTTTCCTTGGTCATATCCAGTCTATCAGTGAGCTCAAAAATGTATTTTTCATTTTTGTTCCAGTGTTTAAATTTCCAGCATTTCCTTTTGATTCTCTCTTCTGGTTTTTTTGTCTCTGCTTATATCATCCATGTTGTTCACTTTTTGAATTAGATTCCTTAGCATATTAATCTTAGCTATTTTAAATGCCCTGTTTGATATAATTCCAAAATTTCTGCCATATCTGATTCTGGATCTGATGTGTGCATTGCTTTTTCAGATTTTGTTTGTCTTTTGATAGTCCTTATAATTTAGTTTTCCTTGAAAGCTGAAATGATATATCGCATTTACTGAAGCATATTGACCTTTAGTGTGAGGTTTTATGTTTATCTAGCTAGGAGTTAAACTATGTATACTCTGTGTTGTAGCTGTAGTATCAGAAACTTAATTTTTCTCTATTGTCCTTGCTTTTGTCACCTGTTATTGAATTTTCTAGAGACTCATGGAGTCTAAAGCTTGTAATTTTTAAGATGCTATTCCCTGTTATACAATACCCATTGATGTAGTGGTAGGTGTGAGAGGGAGGAGAAGCATTGTATAGTCCTATGCTTAAGTTTCAAGTTAGTCTGCACTGAGCCTTCAGCAATTTCAATTTACAGTTTAGTCATCCTATTAATACTGGTTGCAGCTATGGGCTTCTGCTCCTGGGTTTCTACTTCTGGTAGGTTGTAGACAGATAGCTATCGGACTCTCTATCTTGCCTGTTTGGAGGTATTAGTTTGTTCTTTGACCTCAGTTCTCTGATGGATCTAAGAAAAACTTGATTTTCAGTTGTTCAGTTTTTTCCTTGTTATGAGAATGGAAGTGATAACTTCCAAGCTCAGTACTTGTCAGAGAGGAAAACACCAGGTATTTCTTTTAATACTTAAAATTTCAAACCAAATTATAAAATTCTAAAATGATTTTATTTACCAATTAGAATTTCATTTAATATATTTATATTATCTGCTGCAATATCTTAGAAGCTAAAAGGTTACTGGACCATGAAATCTATTATATTACAAAATTTGTTTTTGTGTTACACAGTTGCTTTTTAAAATATGATTCATCTTCTATAGAAGCCAAAATTCACAAGTGTTCCATGTTTATTATCAAAGGAATGTAGTGTGATATTAGTCTAGATTCAGATTTTGACCTTAACATTTAACTTTAATAGTAATGTACATTTTGGAATGATTTAACCAAGTGACTGGAGGGTTTTAATTTGCTTTAAAGAACATAGCAACCTCTTCTTGGCTTTAGAGACATATTTAATAATAAAATTAAAATATATAGGTCCTAGATTTCAGGAAATTTTGATGGCTTAAAATAAATAACCAAATATGCTTTAAATAATGCCATGACAAGAGCTCATATATTTCTTGCATCCTACAACTTGGATTTTTGCAAATGCTCCCCAGCCCTAGTGCCTGTGGGAGTAAATGATTTAACCATCAGCTCATAAATGACTTTGGAAATTAGTTGGAGGTTAATTCTCTGCCTCATTGGCCCCCCAAAGTGGACAAACAGTATTTGATTTTGATGGTATTCACAAAGTACCTCCTTCCCCTATTGAATAATGGAGTAACACTCACAGAGACATCCCCAAGATATAGGAACAATTAAGTGGGTATCAATGAGATGCCATTAAGATTTCACACTTGTGCACTTAATCAATCTCAGCTTACCTTTAGCAGTTGTGTCGCTTTAGAGAAACCAAAAAATGGTTTATATCCTATATTAAATACTCTACAATTAAATAACTATTTTAAATACACCAAAATAAGTATCCAATCATGATAAGCAATCATCTATATTGTAGTAGTGAACTCAATATATCTCATCACTGTGTGCTTAGTCATTCAATCCTGTCCGACTCTTTGTGACCTCATGGACTGCGACCTGCCAGGCTCCTCTGTCCATGGGGAGTCTCCAGGCAAGAATACTGGACTGGGTTGCCATGCCCTCCTCCAGGGAATCTTCCCAACCTAGGGACCAAACCCAGGTCTCCTGCATTACAGGTGGATTCTTTACCATCTGAGCCACCAGGAAGCCCATCTCATCACTATTGATGTTTATATATCATACTGAGTTTATTAGAAGGAATAAAGCCAGTATTGAATCCACCACAGGCCCTGTGATAGGCATAATAATTACCCCCCTACACCCAAAGATATCCACTTTTAAATCCCCCAAACCTTTGAAAATGTTACCTTAACTGGTAAAAGACCTTTGCAGGTCTAATAAGCAATCTTGAAATGGAAGGATTATATTGGGTTATCAAAATGAACCTAATAAAATCTCAAGAGTCCTTACAAGTGAATGAGGGAAGCAAGAGGGTCAGAGTCAGAGGGATAATTGAAGATGCTATGCTTTTGACTTTGAAGGTGGAAGAAGGGACCATGAGGCTAGAAATGTAGAGGCCTCCAGAAGCTGGGAAAAGAAAGAACAGATTATCTCTAGAGCCTACAGTGGGAATACAACCCTATCAATAACTTGGTTTTAGCTCAGTGAAACCTGTTTCATATTTCTGACCTCCAAAGTTGTAAGATAATAAATTTGTGTTGTATTAAGCCACTAGGTTTGTAGTAATTTGTTATAGGAGCAGTAGGAAATACGTAAGTGCCTCAAATTGAAAAATTCTAGAATAATCTTAATAAGTGAGGTCAGCATATTGAACCATTGCTAAGTTGTTACTATGTGCTAAGCAGTAAGTCAAATAAATGTTACGTTAATTGAGCAATTAATTTAGCAATTAAACATATATTTGATGGCTCAGATGGTAAAATATCTGCCTGCAATGCAGACGACATGGGTTGGATCCCTGGGTTGGAAGATCCCATGGAGACGAAAATGGCAACCCACTCCAGTACTCTTGCCTGGAAAATTCCAAGGACAGAGGAGCCTGGTAGGCTATAGTCCAAGGGGTTGCAAAGAGTCGGACATGACTGAGTGACTTCACTTTCTTTAATTTAGCAAACACATTAACTCTTTATGTATAGATTAAGAGAGACTATGAAAGTTTTACCTTGCTCAGACAGATCTGAGCTTCCCTGGTGGTGCTAGTGGTAAAGAAGCCACCTGCCAGTGCAGGAGAGATAAAAGATGGTGGGGTGGGTTGGGAAGGTCCCCTAGAAAAGACCATGTTAACCCACTCCAGTATTCTTGTCTGGAGAATCCCATGGATAGAGGAGCCTGTAGGGCTACAGTCCAAAGAGTCACAAAGAGTGGACATTACTGAAGTAACTTAGCACAGCACAGCACAGACAGATATAATGTGGTTAGAGCAAGCATGCTAACAAAGGGAATCAGATATAGAAGATAGTGCTCTAAGCCACTAAAATTATAGTATCTACTTCTTATTGGAGTTAAACTCAACTCTTTTTGAGGACTTTAAATATAGTAGAAAAAATAATCAACTAAAGAGTCTTCTATTTCCATGTTACTGAAATAGGGCTTATGAAGGTTACAAGTGAAAAAGATATTCTTGTTCTCAGAAATTTTATACTCTATTTAAAAACTGTACAGTCTGGAGTATTCAGATGAACTCTTGTGTCTTTAATTAGAATCTAATATTGAATACTAGCCCTGGGCTTAGTTGTTTCTATATTTCAATTAAATAACCGAGGTGGGGGTATGGAATAATATCATGTTTTGTAAAGTATCCAGACAGTGATGGGAAATATATGTTGAATTTAGAGTTCATCACAAGCTCTCAAGTTTCCATCACTTAAGAGGCTTGTTACAATGTGTCCTCATTTGTTTCAATTCCATTTAAATATCCAATCTCTGAATCTTTCCTGTGGTGAAGGTTTGTGCTTATAAAGCAGAATGAGTATCAGAGCTAAATTTATCTATGAATGATTCAAGATATGGAGTCTTTCAGAGCATCCACTTCCTCATTGGTAAAAATGGAAGTAAAAATGCTTACGTTTTATTTATGTATTTATTTATTTATTATTTTACTTTACAATACTGTATTGGTTTTGCCATATATTGACATGAATCCACCATGGGTGTACATGAGTTCCCAATCCTGAACTCCCCCCCACCAACCTCTCTCCCCATATCATCTCTCTGGGTCATCCCAGTGCACCAGCCCCAAGCACCCTGTATCCTGTATCGAACCTAGACTGGCGATATATTTCTTACGTGATAGTATACATGTTTCAATGCCATTCTCCCAAATCATCCCACCCTCTCCCTTTCCCACAGAGTCCAAAAGTCTGTTCTATACATCTGTGTCTCTTTTGCTGTCTCGCATACAGGGTTATCATTACCATCTTTCTAAATTCCATATATATATGTTAGTATACTGTATTGGTGTTTTTCTTTCTGGCTTAATTCTCTCTGTATAATCGGCTCCAGTTTCATCCACCTCATTAGAACTGATTCAAATGTATTCTTTTTAATGGCTGAGTAATACTCCATTGTGTATATGTACCACAGGTTTCTTATCCATTTGTCTGCTGATGGACATCTAGGTTGCTTCCATGTCCTGGCTATTATAAACAGTGCTGCGATGAACATTGGGGTACATGTGTCTCTTTCAATTCTGGTTTCCTCAGTGTGTATTCTCAGCAGTGGGATTGCTGGGTCATAAGGCAGTTCAATTTCCAGTTTTTTAAGGAATCGCCACACTGTTCTCCACAGTGTCTATACTAGTTTGCATTCCCACAAAGAGTGTAAGAGGGTTCCCTTCTCTCCACACCCTCTCCAGCATTTATTGCTTGTAGACTTTTGGATCACAGCCATTCTGAGTGGTGTGAAATGGTATCTCAGTGTGGTCTTGATTTGCATTTCTCTGAGCATCTTTTCATGTGTTTGTTAGCCATCTGGATGTCTTCTTTGGAGAAATGTCTATTTAGTTCTTTGGCCCATTTTTTGATTGGGTCATTTATTTTTCTGCAATTGAGCTACAAAAGTTGCTTGTATATTTTTGAGATTGGTTGTTTGTCAGTTGCTTCATTTGCTATTATTTTCTCCCATTCCAAAGGCTGTCTTTTCACCTTGCTTATAGTTTCCTTTGTTGTGCAGAAGCTTTTAATTTTAATTAGATCTCATTTGTTTATTTTTGCTTTTATTTCCAGTATTCTGGGAGGTGGGTCATAGAGGATCCTGCTGTGATGTATGTCGAAGAGTGTTTTGCCTATGTTCTCCTCTAGGAGTTTTATAGTTTCTGGTCTTACATTTAGATCTTTAATCCATTTTGAGTTTCTTTTTGTGTATGGTGTTAGAAAGTGTTCTAGTTTCATTCTTTTACAAGTGGTTGACCAGTTTTCCTGGCACCACTTGTTAAAGAGATTGTTTTTTCTCCATTGTATATTTTTGCCTCCTTTGTCGAAGATAAGGTGTCCATAGGTATGTGGATTTATCTCTGGGCTTTCTATTTTGTTCCATTGATCTATATTTCTGTCTTTGTGCCAATACCATAGTGTCTTGATGACTGTGGCTTTGCAGTAGAGCCTGAAGTCAGGCAGGTTGATTCCTCCAGTTCCGTTCTTCTTTCTCAAGATTGCTTAAAGGGCAGAAATAAATGGAAAAGGAACAAAAGAGACCATAGCAAAAATCAACAAAGCCAAAAGCTGGTTCTTTGAAAGGATAAACAAAATTGACAAACCATTATCCAGACTCATCAAGAAACAAAGGGAGAAAAATCAAATCAATAAAATTAGAAATGAAAATGGAGAGATCACAACAGACAACACAGAAATATAAAGGATCATAAGAGACTACTATCAGCAATTATATGCCAATAAAATGGACAACATGGAAGAAATGGACAAATTCTTAGAAAAGTATAACTTTCCAAAACTGAACCAGGAAGAAATAGAAAATCTTAACAGCCCCATCACAAGCACGGAAATTGAAACTGTAATCAGAAATCTTCCAGCAAACAAATGCCCAGGTCCAGACAGCTTCACAGCTGAATTCTACCAAAAATTTAGAGAAGAGCTAACACGTACCCTACTGAAACTCTTCCAGAAAATTGCAGAGGAAGGTAAACTTCCAAACTCATTCTATGAGGCCACCATCACCCTAATACCAAAACCCGACAAAGATGTCACTCAAAAAGAAAATTACAGTGATATTCACTGATGAACATAGATGCAAAAACCCTTAACAAAACATAGATGCAAAAATCCTTAACAAAATTCTAGCAATCAGAATCCAACAACACATTAAAAAGATCATACACCATGACCAAGTGGGCTTTATCCCAGGGATGCAAGGATTCTTCAACATCCGCAAATCAATCAATGTAATTCACCACATTAAAAATTGAAAAATAAAAGCCACATGATTATCTCAATAGATGCAGAAAAAGCCTTTGACAAAATTCAACATCCATTTATGATAAAAACTCTCCAGAAAGCAGGAATAGAAGGAACATACCTCAACATAATAAAAGCTATATATGACAAACACACAGCAAACATTATCCTCAATGGAGAAAAATTGAAGGCATTTCCCCTAAAGTCAGGAACAAGACAAGGGTGCCCACTTTCACTGCTACTATTCAACATAGTTCTGGAAGTTTTGGCAATAGCAATCAGAGCAGAAAAAGAAATAAAAGGAATCTAAATTGGAAAAGAAGAAGTAAAACTCTCACTGTTTGCAGATGACATGACCCTTTACATAGAAAACCCTAAAGACTCCACCAGAAAATTACTAGAGCTAATTAATGAATATAGTAAAGTTGCAGGATATAAAATCAACACACAGAAATCGCTTGCACTCCTATACACTAATAATGAGAAAGTAGAAAAAGAAATTAAGGAAACAATTCCATTCACCATTGCAACGAAAAGAATAAAATACTTAGGAATATATCTGCCTAAAGAAACTAAAGACCTATATATAGAAAACTATAAAACACTGGTGAAAGAAATCAAAGAGGACACTAATAGATGGAGAAATAAACCATGTTCATGGATCAGAAGAATCAATATAGTGAAAATGAGTATACTACCCAAAGCAATCTACAGATTCAATGCATCCCTATTAAGCTAACAGTGGTATTTTTCACAGAGCTAGAACAAATAATTTCACAATTTGTATGGAAATACACAAAACCTCGAATAGCCAAAATGCTTATTTTTTAAAACAGTATGTAATTTAAGTGAAGTAATGGCCATAATGCACCAAGAAAAATGCCAGAAACTCTATAGTGGTAACAATGCCAGTTATCACTATTCTGCATGTTACATTTTAAAAAATATTTAATTAGCATAAGCTCCAACTTCATCTCAGTTTATGGAGTTTGTGAAATATAATTTAGGCTGTATTTCTGGAAGTCTCATCTACCAAGTCTGCCTGCTTAATTTTATGCCCTTTTGCCTTTTTGAACCTATTTGGGGGAAGAAATAAAGGCTCTTCTTTCCTTTGTGCCCCTAATTCTCTGAACTGTGTTTTGACATAGTCGAATTCAGGGTCTTTAGAGACTGGAGAGCACTGCTAATAGGTCTACCTGGCATAATGGCTGAAATGTAATTGTTCCTCAGTTCTATAGTTTACTAGAAGACTATCACTGCTCTCACAGAGATATCTCAGAGCCAGCTGTTTAAACAATGAAATTTTCTCAATATAGGCCTTTACTGAGAATTTTCCTCTCTGCAATTGAGGCTGCTGCTGCTGCTAAGTCACTTCAGTCATGTCCAACTCTGTGCGACCCCACAGACGGCAGCCCACCAGGCTCCCCCGTCCCTGGGATTCTCCAGGAAAGAACACTGGAGTGGGCTACTGCCTCCATTAACTCAGTTTATTTTCTTCCTTTGAGTGGTTAATGGTTGTTGGAGTTCTTTCAGAGATGCTGCAAAGGATTAAGTATAGTTTTCTTCTATCCTTGCTTACCTCTTAAAATGAGTAGTAGTTGGTTTCCAGATACAAAATATAACAGGAAAACATTCTTAAACAATAGATTTTGACTAATAACATTTATAATACTATGATCCCTTTTACATTTCATCCCTGAGATTTTATAAAAATCTTATGATTTCCTTATGGTTGACAGCCTTATACTTGATAACTTATTTCAATGAATGAATGAATGAATCAGAACATCGTTAGAACAATCAGAACAGACTTAAACATAGTTCCAGAATCTGACCCACTTTGTACTTCATTTGTTACTATAAAATTTTAAGTTATATTTTCCCAAAGCAATAACAATCCATCTTTCATATTTGACTCTATGCTATTCACTGTAAGACCTTCCCTGTGGATCTGGATCTCAAGAAATAGAAGTGTAATTCCTATTAAGTGTTGTAATACTGTAAAGATGAGCTGGGAAGGTCAGATGGTATTATCATAATAGTATCTTTGGTATCATTAGCATAAAATGTCATTGCACATTTACTTTTAATATGTTTTAAAATAGAATATGCACAAGTAGCATTACTTTTTTAGTGTAAGATGGAATGTTTTTAATGATATACAGTTGTCGAGCAGTTTACATGATGAATGAATGAACAAATGAATGAATGGTATAAATTTATATCAAATTCTGAAGGAAATATATATGTAGTATATAAAAATTAAATTGACTCATACAACTTTTATCTAATATACTGAGACAATATTACTATATTTTTTACATATTTTGCTAATCATGTTAACGGCATAACTTAAGGCCAGTGTGATCATATTTATAGTTATGAAAACTGAGTAAGAATACAATATGTATCTCCACACTCAGGATATTAGGTGGCAAAATGGAGTGATACCTATTACTGTGTGTACATTTGAAATCTCATCCAAATTAAATGTGACTAAGGAAGAAAGTGCTTTGATGATATAATTAATGAATGCAATTGTAATTACTGATGTGATCTACTGTTTTTTCATGAATAGGTATAAATTGAGCCACATTAAAAGTAACCAGGGAAATTTCACAGAAATATTTCCCTATCTGCATAAGGTAGAATATCAGATTCCTTCAATTTCCTCACTTCAAAATATTTTTTAGTCTCTCAAGAGTATGTCACACACATAGTTCTCTTGTGTCCTTTTGCTCGAGTTTTCTTCACTGACTTCTCCTCATGAGTCACCTGAAATGGCATTCCTGTTACTGCTGATATTCTCCATTACAACAATGTATGACACTGGCAAAAAGTCCTTTTGTTCACTGATACTGTCTTTTCATGCTGTTCATGGGGTTCTAAACTGTGATGGTGGAAAAGACTTAGAGTCCCTTGGACTGCAAGATGACCCAACTAGTCCATCCTAAAGGAGATCAGTCAGTCCTGAGTGTTCATTGGAAGGACTGATGTTGAAGCTGAAACTCCAATACTTTGGCCATCTGTTGCAAAGAATTGACTCATTTGAAAAGACCCTGATGCTGGGAAAAATTGAAGGTGGGAAGAGAAGGGGACGACAGAGGATGAGATGGTTGGATGGCATCACCAACTCAGTGGATATGAGTTTGAGTAAACTCCAGGAGTTGGTGATGGACAGAGAAGCCTGGCATGCTGCAGTTCATGGGGTCACAAAGAGTTGGACATGACTGAGTGACGGAACTGAACTACTCACTGATATTGTAAGGTGTCAACCCATGTCCTCTTCCACATAGAAATGGGAAGAACTCTCCTTTCTTTAAGCATCTTACACAGTTACCTGGGCACCAAAAGTGATGCTTATGTTTCACAGAGTTCTTCCTTAATAAAATTGCTCTATTTTTTTATACAGATATTATCTTTACAGAATTTCTCCAGATAGTATAGCCATGAGGTATGGTACCTAGAGAAGTTTACTACTTTAGACAAACCACACAGTGACATCTAGGGCTTCATATAAGCCCACGTACAAAATTTTCTGTTTCAACAATAAAATCTCTATCAGGTACCTCCAGGGTGGCCCCATTTGCAACAGTACATTAGAGGAGCATTTCAAAATCAGAGATGAGAGACACCTTAGGCTGTATTTGCATTGAAACCTCATAAAAATGAAAACAGTATTCATAAATGACATTTGAAATTGTCCTCTTCAGTTGTTGTTGTTTTTCAATTGCTAAGTCATGTCCAACTCTTTGTGAACCCATGAACTGCAGCACACCAGGTTCCTCTGTCCTCCACTATTTCTTGCAGATTGCTCAAATTTACATCCTTTGAATTGGTGATGCTATATACCCATCTCATACTCTGCTGCCCCCTTCTCTTTTTGCCTTCAACCTTTCCCAGCATCAGGGTCTTTTCCAGTGAGTTGGCCCTTTGCCTCATATGGCCAAAGTATTGGAGCTTCACCTTCAGCACCAGTCCTTTCAATGAATATTCAGGGTTGAATTCCTTTAGGATTGACTTGAAAGGCAACATTAAAAAAAAAAAAAAAAACACTAAGATCATGGCATCCAGTCCCATCACTTCATTGTAAATTAAAGGGGAAAATGTGAAAGCAATGACAGATTTTATTTTCTTGGGCTCCAAAATCACTGCAGACTGTGACTGCCACCATGAAATTAAAAGGCATTTATTTGCTCCTTGGTAGGAAATCTATCGGAGAAGGCAATGGCACCCCACTCCAGTACTCTTGCCTGGAAAATCCCATGGATGGAGGAGCCTGATGGGCTGCAGTCCAAGGGGTCGCTAAGAGTCGGGCATGACTGAGCGACTTCATTTTCACTTTTCATTTTCATACATTGGAGAAGCAAATGGCAACCCACTCCAGTATTCTTGGCCTGCAGATTCCCAGGGTCGGGGAGCCTGATGGGCCGCCGTCTATGGGGTCACACAGAGGCGGACACGACTGAAGCGACTTAGCAGCAGCAGCAGCAGCAGCAGGAAATCTATGACAAACCTAGTCAGCATATTAAAAGACAGAGACATCACTTTGTGGACAAATGCCTATATGTTCTCTTTAGAACATATGCAAATGGTAATGAAGAAAATTAATACAGAAAAAATTCTTAAACAGTGCTTTTGTATCTGGTACTTGGAATGCTTTAATATTTTTCTGAATATAAACTTTTAGCTAAAAGAAAAGAAGTCTTTATAAATGGCCATTTCCATAATAGGCTGACTAACAATATATTCTTTTACTCAGTTCTTTAATAAGGTCTCTAAAAATAAGTTCAAGATCAAAATAATGTTTGTTTCTTCATTTACTCTATTTTTTATATAAGTTGAATTGATAACATATATTTCAAAAAAAGCACAAAGTGATTATTAATTTTGCTCTAATGACATTTTCTCTGATAATTCAAGATAATTCCTCTGATTTCAATAAAATATGAAAAATATTGATCTTTTTAACATTTAAATATTTTTATCATTCATCTCAAAATATTTTTACATTCTCATTGATAACTAAAGGTGTAAGATGCTTTAATATATGTGTGTGTGCATGCTAAGTTGCTTCAATCCTGTCCAACTCTGTAACCCCATGGACTGTAGCCTACCAGGCTCCTCTATTTATGGGATTCTTCAGGTGCAAATACCTTCTCCAGGCTTAACATATGAATAATAATTGGATAACCCCTTTTTAACTTTTCACACATGAAGCAGAACATTAGTGCATAGATTGTCTTAAATTTTTGAGGTACCTAGAGGAATTACTAAGAAACCATTTTAAATACAGGTCCATAGTTGATATACATATGAAATCTATCTAGTTATCTACCTGTCCATTCATCCATCTACCTCTCTGCCTATCTCTTTATCTAGCTATCCATGATTGTCATCAAGACCATAAACAGCAGATATTGGACAAAATGTAACTCTGATTATTTTTTGTTCAAAATCACAACTATAGTAGCCACTCAAACTGTACTGCTGCTGCTGCTGCTAAGTCACTTCAGTCATGTCCAACTCTGTGTGACCCCATAGATGGCAGCCCACCAGGATCCCCCATCCCTGGGATTCTCTAGGCAAAAACACTGGAGTGGGTTGCCATTTCCTTCTCCAATGCACGAAAATGAAAAGTGAAAGTGAAGTCACTCAGTCGTGTCCGACTTTTAGCGACTGCATGGACTGCAGCCTACCAGGCTCCTCCATCCACGGGATTTTCCAGGCACGAGTACTGAAGTGGGGTGCCATTGTCTTCTCCCGAACAGTACCATCATCTTGCAATTATGCAAATAAATATTTTCTATTAAAGAAAAATAGTAAATAATTATTGTCTCTACTGATTCTTGGAATGTAGACAATAAAATGTAGTATTAATATGTCTTTTATGAATAATACAATTTTAGTTATGACCAACCTAGATAGCATATTGAAAAGCAGAGACATTACTTTGCCAACAAAGGTCCATCTAGTCAAGGCTATGGTTTTTCCAGTGGTCATGTATGGATGTGAGAGTTGGACTGTGAAGAAAGCTGAGTGCCAAAGAATTGATGCTTTTGAACTGTGGTGTTGGAGAAGACTTGAGAGTCCCTTGGACTGCAAGGAGATCCACCCAGTCCATTCTGAAGGAGATCAGCCCTGGGATTTCTTTGGAGGGTATGATGCTAAAGCTGAAACTCCAGTACTTTGGCCACCTCATGTGAAGAGTTGACTCACTGGAAAAGACTCTGATGCTGGGAGGGATTGGGGGCAGGAGGAGAAGGGGACGACAGAGGATGAGATGGCTGGATGGCATCACTTACTGGGTGGACATGAGTCTGAGTGAATTCCGGGAGTTGGTGATGGACAGGGAGGTCTGGTGTGCTGCAATTCATGGGGTTGCAAAGAGTCGGACACGACTGAGCGACTGAACTGAACTGAACAATCTTGATGTATTTAACTTTTATCTGATTGGATAACACACTGCAATTCAGATAGAACAATTTGCTATAGTTTCACTTGCATTATTTTTAGAAGACTTACCAGCAAAGGCTTACAAGCATGACTTTTTTTCAGAAAAAAACAAGGTTTTTATGTATGTTGGCATCTAATAATTTACAAAAATTACTCTTAGAAAGGAATCTTACTAATAAGGCTACACTGTATTCTACCAGAAATCTTGCTTCTAATGAATCCATCTTCATTTTTATTGCTTTTTTAATAGGATAGAAGGAATTTGATGAATATTAGTGAAACATCTGGTTTCTATTTGACATTTTGACATGAGCAGCCTTAAGACCATTCAGTTTGATAGAATGCCTTAAATGTCATCTGTTACTTGGCTTTATATTTTGCTTTTCACTCATGTATGAAATGAAAGTTTTAGGAAAAGTGTTATTTCCTTTAGATATAAAACCAATAATGTTTGTCTATGACAATACCATTGTTACCAACAACAATTTGATTAAGAAAATAATAACAGTATAGATGCTTTGTGCAGACATTAGTTCTAAAGAGATGTTGCAGAAACCCTAAATCTTTCAAATAAGTAAAATTATCTTTCCTTTTTCTCACTAGTCATCAGTGACTAAACGTAGCCATTCATTTAAGTCAATCTTGAAAACTCTATGAGCTCAATATGATCAATGGCAAAACACTGAAGGCACTTCAGATATCTTTTTTTTTTTTTTTTTGATCTTAGGTGAATTTTGACATATGGCACTTGAAAGCCTGAAAAATACATTTACTTATGAATTTAAGGTGAGTTCTCTTAAAAGTACTGGAGTTTTATGAGCACATTTTTTATTTTGTGTGATTTTAAATGATTAAAACCATATGGGGTGGGAGGTGGGAGGGGGATTCAGGATTGGGATCTCGTATACACCCGTGGTGGATTCATGTCAATGTATGGCAAAACCAATACAGTATTGTAAAGTAAAATAAAGTAAAAATAAAATTTAAAAAATAAATAAATAAAAAGAAAAAATAAATAAAACCATTTCCTTGTTTTGGTTCCCCCTATTTCTATCATGTATGATCTTTATAAAATGAAACTGCTGTTGTAAAAACATACTTAAAGTGACTGACCTATACTTTTAACTTGTCAAAACTAACTTTCAGATATACTTGATAAACATAAGACATAGTTATAAACATTAATACTAAGTCAATAAAATTGTTATAAATAAAAATAAAATTGAATGTCTCAGATACCTACCTCTTTATGGCTTATGTTTTAATCAAAGACATCTGTCATCAATCACAGATGATCTATGGATCATCCACCAGTAAGCTGAGCCTCCACCTCCATTCAACAGTTACATTGCTTAATGTAGTTAAGCAATACATTGAAGTGAAGTGAAGTGAAGTGAAGTGCAGTCGCTCAGTCGTGTCCGACTCTTTGCGACCCCAGGAACTGCAGCCTATCAGGCTCTTCCGTCCATGGGATTTTCCAGCCAAGAGTGCTGGAGTGGATTGCCATTTCCTTCTCCAGGGGATCTTCCCAACCCAGGAATCGAACCCGGGTCTCCCGCATTGCAGGCAGATTCCTTACTGTCTGAGCCTCTAGGGAAGTAATTAGCTACCTAATATATTGCTATAATAGCAATGTATTGCTATTATAGCAATAGGAATACATTGGGTAAGCAATACATGAGGTAGTTAGAGACAGGGCTAGTTGACACTAAGTTTTACCCTGTCTCTTGGTGTCAACAGGGTCCAGTAAAAACTGGGTCTACACATCCATTTAGCATCAATAAGGCTAAGGTAGTGACACTACCTAGGTGGCTGGTGGTGACACTCTACTCTCCCTGACTTTCCTCTGGTTTTAGCAGTGGCCAATGGGGTACCGAGCTTACACCTCCACTTAAAGGTAAAGAAAAATTTGAACCAATTTGGAGAAATGATCTTACAGTTTTTGATTGACAGTTTTTTTGTCATTAAGCACTTCAAATTATCATTTCATTGCCTCTTTGTTGACATATTAGCTAATAAATTTCCATTAGTTACTTTCTTTTATTTCCCCACATGTAATTTTATCTTTTTTATTTCTAACTTCTTTTAAGATCTTAATTTTCTTAATGGTTTTTCATAATTTTATTTTAATGTGTGTTGGTATGTATATCTTTGTGTTTATTTTGCATAATTCATTGAGGTTACTTGATCCAGGGGTTGATTTTCTTTATTAAGTCTGGAATTTTGAAAAATTTATTTGTTTGAATATTCATTCTGCTACTCCTTTATTTAATGACTCCTATTAAGAGATTTCAAACTATTTTATATTTTCCCACAATTGACAAAGTTAAATTATGTTCAACAGTTACCAAACACAATGTAGTATTTTATTTTCTATTTTGCTTATTTTTAATTGGAGGATAATTGCTTTATAATGTTCAAACAAAATGTAATATTTTCAATAGAATATTTTATGCTGAAGAAAACTGAAGACCCCATTTAAATTTAATATTATATGGTTTTCCTCATGTGGCTGTTTAAAACAGAGAAACATATGAAGAGACATATATAATAAAACTAACTCATTTGAAAACTCTAGTTTATTTACATATATTTCAAATTTAGTTTTATTGAAAATTCAATAGAGTGTGTAAAACATGGAGCTATTCAGTGAGGGGAAGATAATGTTAATCAGAGAAGTTGGATTTTGTATTTATGTATTGCTTTTATATTCAATCTATCTCCAACAATGTATGAAATATTGAATTATGCACTGGCAGCACAGTACAATGACCTCATGTAGGGAAATGATAATTTGTCATTTTAAATCAATATATTTCTCACCAGTTTATTCATTACTTAAGACTGAAGTTTTGATAACAGAACAGCAAGTTTTTTAAAGGTTGGTTTCGTAGTTTTTTTAGTATAACTGCTGCTACTGCTAAGTCATTTCAGTCGTGCCCAACTCTGTGCGACCCCATAGATGGCAGCCCACCAGGCTCCCCAGTCCCTGGGATTCTCCAGGCAAGAACACTGGAATGGGTTGCCATTTCCTTCTCCAATGCATGAAAGTGAAAAGTGAAAGTGAAGTCACTCAGTAAGTTCAAATATGTTATCTTACATTTTGGGTAAGGTTGATGTGAGTTATGTACAGTAAATCTATATACGAACAAATTCTGTTCTGAGAATACATCCATAAGTCCAATTTGTTTGTAAGTCCAACAAAATTAGCCTAGGTACCCAACTAGCAAAATTGGCTATATAGTACTGAACTGTAATAGGTTTGTAATACTTTCATACAAATAAGACACAGAAAACAAACAAAAGATAAGACATTTTTAATGTTACAGTACAATACCTTGAAAAGTACAGTACTACAGTACAACGGCTGGCACACAGGGACTGGCATCCAGCGAACAGGCAAAAAGTTACCAACTGGAGGAGGGACAGAAGGTGGAAGAAGGTAGAGCTGCTGTATCATCAGCAATAGGAGTGGAGGGCAAGCTGCAATTTCACTCATGCCTGACATTGATGGCACAGGTTCTGGTTCCTTGCTGGAAACAGATACACATTTTCATCTTTGAAAGTTCATAATTTGAAGGTTCGTGTGTAGGGTATTGACAGTCTGTGGAAACTGAAGTTTAAAAAAAGGGGCAGAAATCCCTTTCCATGTCATAAATTTTAATAGGCAGAGCTTATATTCATACCCAGGAGTAATTGTAATATTCCCTACACTATGTATTTTAAATGCCATAATTTCCTTTCTATTGTATATTATATTATATATAATTATATATACTTTTATTCAAGCCATTGATTCATCTTCAACTACTCTAAATGAAAAGGAAACATAAAACTGATAGAAATGCAGAAGCAATAGTATTATTACACAAGAACTCTGATAAGAGTTTGGTAATCATATCTCTGAAGGTGTGCTAGCAATATTCACTTCCTTTCCAGCAGAAAAATTAATTTTCTGATAGAAAAGGAAAACTGACATCTGATTAGCCAGATGGCCCTGTGGTAGTAACATATCGGGTCCAGGGCATATATGTTACTGCCCACAAGTCACTGAAGTAGATAAAAAAAAAAAATGGGTTATTAAATTGACTGAATATGATAAACACTCTATTTTATTCACCTAAAATTACACTTGAAGATGCCAAACCATCTTTTTAAGCAGAATTTAAAACATTAAGTACCTGATTAAAATGAAAGGAAAATAAAATATTCTTTGCCATATATTCTAATTTACAAGGCAACATCCTCTGAGCAGCGACAGTTGGTTTAAAGGAATCTCCTGAGTAGCACAAAACACCAACAGACTAAAATTACTTTCCAGTACATCACCTCCAATCTGGTGCCTGGTTCCTGTCTCCTTACCTTATGCCAGCTTCTCATCCCCTTATTGTGCCTGTTGCCTTCAATTGCCTCAGTAGTGAAAAAACAAAAACAAAAAAACCACTCTTCTATACTCTCCCCAAAGTAATTTCTTAGAGGTCAATTTTCATAGAGGGAGTTTATTTTTTCCCTTATTCTTATACTCTTACAATTAAAATTATATGATAATTGGCCTAAATATTGATGGCTATTAATATTCACCCCTAGAAGAACACACTCTAAATTCCTAAGTTTCAAAATCCTGGCATATATCTGGATGTATCTTAAATGCCACATCCTTCATCAATCACTCCTTGATTCTGTTCTTTGAACATCCATATATGTGTTTTTTTTTTCCCCACTGTCTCGTGTCAATTATCATATATTATTGTGTCCCATGAACTTTCATTAATTACTAATCTATAGCATTTTTAAAGGCAGATATTTATTCCATATTCATGTGAACCAATTCCAAATTGTCAAAATCACTTTAGTAATAATATATCCCCAATAAATGTTATATTGAACAAACTTAAAATAACTCATTGACCATTTCTAAGTAAATTTTATTTCTATTAAAAAGATTTTTAGACTTATACTTTAGAATACATTAACTATATCTTTATAATAGAATAATTCAGAGACTTTATTCCATACTTGATCTGTCTCAAAAAAAATTATAAGAGAATGACTTAAAACAATAAAATTGCAAATGATTTTGGAAATTATTTTTAGATTAATAATGAACAAAAATAATAATTGTCTCTGCATTGTTCTATTTTAAAATATGACAATGTAAGTCATTAAATACATTAAAAAATAGCAGACAATCAGGCAAAGAGAAAATACCATATGAGGCATTCATTCCTCAGAGTGAAATTACTGAATCTCCACATGACTCCAGAGAATAAGGAAATTTGGGGATGAGATTGTGAATATTGCAACTACCATGTAATAACCATTTGGAATGTTAGCCAAACCAACTATCAGAGGATTGATGAGTGGTGTCCACTAGTTTATAAAGAGCCTGTGCCAGTGAGCATTCAAGTCTGTTAATATTATATGAAAATTGGATGGGGCGGGAGGCTTAGAGAGCAAGTTAAGTAGTAGAAATGGTAAACAATGTAATAAATAATGTGTCATTTTTATGTAAAAGCAAATACACATTTATTACAAAGAGGAAAACAAAATTAATATTACTTTTTCACATGAAAATGTGATTGAAGATAAATTTCAAAGTATAGGGAAAAGAAATCAAATTTCAGATTGTACTATCAGCTCTCTAAGATAAAATATATTTACTTGCTTCTGCATATGTGGGCATGTATGTTCAGCCGCTTCACTCTTGTCCGACTCTTTGAGACCCTATGGACTATAGCCCTCCGGGCTCCTCTGTCCATGGGATTCTCCAGGCAAGAACACTCGAGTGGGTTGCCATGCCCCCTCCTCCAGGGGATCTTCCTGATCCAGGGATCAAAATCTTATCTCTTGAGTCTCTTGCTTTAGTAGGCAGGTTCTTTACCATTAGCACCACCTAGGAAGCCTGCTTCTGCATATATTTCACCACAAATATTTGTAAGTCATAGCTATAAAGTGTCCTAATATCAAGAGATGGTGAATTCCCCCCTTA
Organism: Oryx dammah; assembly: GCF_014754425.2. Classification (NCBI taxonomy): domain Eukaryota; kingdom Metazoa; phylum Chordata; class Mammalia; order Artiodactyla; family Bovidae; genus Oryx; species Oryx dammah. Next base: position 84,376,780 of record NW_024070202.1, read on the forward strand.
AATACTGAGGTTGAATATATGAAGTTAATGCCCAAAGCAGTGGGGAGGCTGAAATTTTTTTGTTTACAAGCTAACATGTTAGCCTGCTATTGATTCATAAATGCTGTTAGAAAACACGGAACTTCTGGGTCAGAATCAAAGAACTTCATTACTTGTTGCAGAGTAGGCAGCATAATCTTCAAGTTCATGCCCATTTTCTTTGTCAAGTACTACAGGGGTGATGCAGAATGGCCCAGAAAGATGCTGTATATGTATATGCCTAGGCCTATGGGCCACAAGCATACCTACCTGAACTTTGTCCCAGCTGGAGACATTATCTTTCTTACAGTAGATAAACTGACTTTCAATTCTTAAAGGAGGCAAAATCTCTATCTTTGAAGTATTTTTACTGTATAAAAGATACAAGAAAAAAAAAAAAAACAGTTCAGAACAAGACAGTGTCTCTGTTTATAAGACATGCAAAAAGGTAAGAGATCCATGGGGAACTGTTTCCAATAATATCCAATCCTCCTTTCTAAAATATCCAATCCTCCTTTTTTTTTCTGGGGAAAAAAAAAAATTGTCCCATGAGTATGCTACTTTATCACCCAATCTAATTCATCAGACTAAAAGAGTATAGAACAAAAATCATTACATTTATATTATGCAGCATTTAATTCAGGCTATTATTTGCAGAATTTGAAGGAAAAATGAGGTCGACATGCCTTATTAACCTCAAACATGACCCTACTGTCTCAGATCCAACCAGATGAAAAAAATCACAAGCTCCCTTGGCTCTCAGGGAAGAAGAGTAGAGCAGTTTTAATACCCAAAACAAACCTGGCCAGGGAGTTCGTGTGTGTGTGTGCTCAGTCATGTCCAACTCCTTGTGACCCCATGGATTGTTGTCCACCAGGCTCCTCTGAGCATAGAATTTCCCAGGCAAGAATACTGGAGTGGCTTGCCATTTCCTACTCCAGGGGATCTCCTGTATTTGGCAGATGGACTCTTGTATTGGCAGGTGGATTCTTTACCACTGAGCTACCTGGGAAACCCTGTCCAGTGAGTTTAGGCTGACCCAAACGGCTTCCCTCATAGCTCAGTTGGTAAAGAGTCCACCTGCAATGCAGGAGACCCCAGTTTGATTCCTGAGTCGGGAAGATCCCCTAGAGAAGGGATAGGCTACCACACCAGTATTCTTGGGCTTTCCCAGTGGCTCAGCTGGTAAAGAATTTGCCTGCAATGTGGGAGACTTGGGTTCAATCCCTGGGTTGGGGAGATCCCCTGGAGAAGGGAACAGCTACCCATTGCAGTATTCTGGCCTGCAGAATTCCATGGACTGTATAGCCCATGGGGTCGAAAGTGTCGAACATGACTGAGCGACTTTCACTTTCACTTTCAAATGTCTTCCATGGCAGAGGTTGTGTTTCTGTAAATACTTATGGTCTCTTATGAAAACCCATAGTGTGCAAGCCCTTATGTTTTGGGGAGGAAGGCAATGCCTGGATTCCACATAAAAGCACAATTCTGAGAGTACATATAACAACCTTAGAAAGAATGTATTGATAACAATTATTACAAATGGGAGAAGAGGAACTAAAAAGCCTCTTGATGAAAGTGAAAGAGGAAAGCGAAAAAGTTGGCTTAAAGCTCAACATTCAGAAAACGAAGATCATGGCATCTGGTCCCATCACTTCATGAGAAATAGATGGGGAAACAGTGGAAACAGTGTCAGACTTCATTTTTGGGGGTTCCAAAATCACTGCAGATGGTGACTGCAGCCATGAAATTAAAAGACGCTTACTCCTTGGAAGAAAAGTTATGACCAACCTAGACAGCATATTGAAAAGCAGAGACATTACTTTTCCAACAAAGGTCCGTCTAGTCAAGGCTGTGGTTTTCCTGTGGTCATGTATGGATGTGAGAGTTGGACTGTGAAGAAAGCTGAGTGTCAAAGAATTGATGCTTTTGAACTGTGGTGTTGGAGAAGACTCTTGAGAGCCCCTTGGACTGCTTGGAGATCCAATAGTCCATTCTAAAGAAGATCAGCCCTGGGATTTCTTTGGAGGGAATGATGCTAAAGCTGAAACTCCAGTACTTTGGCCACCTCATGCAAAGAGTTGACTCATTGAAAAAGACTCTGATGCTGGGAGGGATTGGGGGCAGGAGGAGAAGGGGACGACAGAGGATGAGATGGCTGAACGGCATCACCGTCTCGATGGACATGAGTCTGAGTGAACTCCGGGAGTTGATGATGGACAGGGAGGCCTGGCGTGCTGCGATTCATGGCATCACAAAGAGTCGGACACGACTGAGCGACTGAACTGACTGACTGAGAGGCTGATAGTGCCTTAAATGTGGCCTCCTAACTGATAGGTTTTAGGGTTGCTAGTTCAGTTGAACTAGTTGAGTGTTCTTAGAGGAACTCCCTATGGGCAGGAGTCAAATCACATATTTGTCCATATCTAACATTTGCAGCATTTGATTGCTGTACAAAATGGATGAATGATGTCTACAGTGATGATTCTATTGTTTGTTTTCTCTGAGAGATACCAGAGCTGGGGTCATACCTTAGTGATTCTGATAATAACATTAAGGGAACATTACCTATCAAGTCATGTTAGAACCATCCTACTAGAATAGCAGAACCAAGAATTATACTTGAGGTACTTGAAACAGTTTGTAAGATCCAATTTGTTTTCTTCCTAAAGAAGTCTCCAGAAATAGCTTTGAATTACAAAAGATAATTAATATTCTTCCCTTCCTCATATTTTTAGAGATCTATGATATTCCCTTCCTGGGTGAATGGATTCCTATTCTCTCTCCACTGTTCCAAAATCAATGTAAGCCATTACAGTACCTGTAACTTTACCTTTTTCTCAATTATCCCTATTTTCACCTGTATTTTTTGTTCAAAAGAGTTAACTGAAGAAACGCTGAAAACATTTTTATAAAATTTACAGAGACACATTATGTACCCCACTTTGGACCATGTGGACCACTATAATGGAACTTGATGAACAGAGTTCTTAACCAAGTGCTTATTATTCTTTTTTTTAAATCTATTAGCATGTCAATCCAACAAAAGCATATAGGTAGCTAAACCAGAGAGGCTTCCCAGGTGGCTCTAGGGGTAAAAGAACCCACCTGCCAATGCAGGAGACAAGAGATTCAGACTCTATCTGTGGGTCAGGAAGATCCCCTGGAGGAAGGCCTAGCAACCCACTTCTAGTATTCCATGGAGAATGCCATGAATAGAGGAGCCTGGTGGCCTACAGTCCGTAGTGTCGCAAGTTGGTCATGACTGAAGTGACTGTTCATTTTCAAGGCAAACCATTCAATATTACGGTAATCCAAGACTATGCCCCGACCATTAATGCTGAAGAAGCTGAAGTTGAATGGTTCTATGAAGACCTACAAGACCTTCTAGAACTAACACCCAAAAAAGATGTCCTTTCATTATAAGGGACTAGAATGCAAAAGTAGCAAGTCAAGAAACACCTGGAGTAACAGGCAAATTTGGCCTTGGAGTATAAAATGAAGCAGGGCAAAGGCTAATGGAATTTTGCCAAGAGAACACACTGGTCATAGCAAACACCTCTTCCAACAACACAAGAGAAGACTCTACACATGGACATAACCATATGGTCAACACTGAAATCAGGTTGATTATATCCTTTGCAGCCAAAGATAAAGAAGCTCTATACAGTCAGCAAAAACAAGACTGGGAGCAGACTGTGGCTCAGATCATGAACTTCTTATTGCCAAATTCAGACTTAAATTGAAGAAAGTGAGGAAAAACACTAGACCATTCAGAAATGACCTAAGTCAAATCCCTTATGATTATACAGTGGAAGTCAGAAATAGATTTAAGGGACAAGATCTAGATCTGATAGAGTGCCTGATGAACTATGGATGGAGGTTCATGACATTGTTCTGGAAACAGGGATCAAGACCATCCCCTAGAAAAAGAAATGAAAAAAAGTAAAATGGCTGTCTGAGGAGCCCTTACAAATAGCTGTGAAAAGAAGAGAAGTGAAAAACAAAGTAGCAAAGGTGAGAATACCCATTTGAATGCAGAGTTCCAAAGAATAGCAAGGAGAGATAAGAAAACCTTCCTCCGTGATCAATGGAAAGAAATAGAGGAAAACAATAGAATGGGAAAGACTAGAGATTTCCTCAAGAAATTAGAGATACCAAAGGAACATTTCATGCAAAGATGGGCTTAATAAAGGACAGAAATGATATAGACCTAACTGAAGCAGAAGATATTAAGAAGAGGTGGCAAGAATACACAGAAGAACTGTACAGAAAAGATCTTCACGACCTAGATAATCACAAAGGTGTGATCACTCACACTCACCTAGAGCCAGATATCTTGGAATGTGTAGTCAGCTGGGTCTTAGGAAGTATCACTATGAACAAAGCTAGTGGAGGGGATGGAATTCCAGTTGAGCTATTTCAAACCCTAAAAGATGATGCTTTGAAAGTGCTGCTCTCAATATGCCAGCAAATTTGGAAAACTCAGCAGGGGCCACAGGACTGGAAAAGGTCAGTTTTCAATCCAACCCCCAAAAAAGTTAATGCCAAAGAATGCTCAAACTACTGCACAATTGCACTCATCTTACACGCTAGGAAAGTAATGCTCAAAATTCTCCAAGCAAGGCTTCAGCAATACGTGAACCATGAACTTCCAGATGTTCAATTGCTTTTATAAAAGGCAGAGGAACCAGAGATCAAATTGCCAACATCCGCTGGATCATGGAAAAAGCAAGAGAGTTCCAGAAAAACATCTATTTCTGCTTTATTGACTATGCCAAAGCCTTTGACTGTGTGGATCACAATAAACTATGGAAAATTTTGAAAGAGATGGGAATACCAGACCACCTAACCTGCCTCTTGAGAAACCTATATGCAGGTCAGGAAGCAACAGTTAGAACTGGACATGGAACAACAGACTGGTTCCAAATAGGAAAAGGAGTATATATCAAGGCTGTATATTGTCACCCTGCTTATTTAACTTATATGCAGAGTACATCATGAGAAACGCTGGACTGGAAGAAGCACAAGCTGAAATCAAGGTTGTAGGGAGAAATATCAGTAAACTCAGATATGCAGATGACACCACCCTTATGGCAGAAAGTGAAGAGGAACTAAAGAGCCTCTTGATGAGGGTGAAAGAGGAGAGTGAAAAAGTTGGCTTAAAGCTCAACATTCAGAAAACGAAGATCATGGCATCTGGTCCCATCACTTCATGGGAAATAGATGGGGAAACAGTGGAAACAGTGTCAGACTTTATTTTTTTGGGCTCCAAAATCACTGCAGATGGTGATGGCAGCCATGAAATTAAAAGACACTTGCTCCTTCGATGGAAAGTTATGATCAATCTTGACAGCATATTCAAAAGCAGAGACATTACTTTGCCAACAAGGGTCCATCTAGTCAAGGCTATGGTTTTTCCTGTGGTCATGCATGGATGTGAAAGTTGGACTATAAAGAAAGCTGAGCACTGAAGAACTGATGCTTTTTAACTGTGGTATTGTAGAAGAGTCTTAAGAGTCCCTTGGATTGTAAGGAGATCCAACCAGTCCATCCTAAAGGAGATCCATCCTGGGTGTTCATTGGAGGGACTGATGTTGAAGCTGAAATTCCAATACTTTGACCACCTGATGTGGAAAGCTGACTCATTTGAAAAGACCCTGATCCTGGGAAAGATTGAGGACAGGAGGAGAAGGGGACGACAGAGGATGAGATTGTTGGATGGCATCAGCGACACATGGACATGGGTTTGGTTGGACTCCAGGAACTGATGATGGACAGGGAGGCCTGGTGTGCTGCGGTTCATGAAGTCACAAAAAGTCGGACATGATTGAGCAACTGAACTGAACTGAAGTGAGTTAGCATGCACACAAGCAGCTAAACCAGAAGTAAATTCAGTGCCCTGAGCTTGCTTTTCCTAAGCTACCCCTGCTGGTTGTAACAACAGGGTAGGCTAGTGTTGCCATTAGAAGAAATAAAGAAACATCATGGGCAGAAAATGTCGGATGAAATTCTGAAATTTCAAACAGGGTATATATTCAATCCATTTTCCTTATTATTACTCAGGAAGTGGCTGATAGCACATTGAGTAACCGGACTGCCTCATTTAGGTGTGGAGTAAAAGGAGATGAAGAAGGTTTTATCCAAATTTTTGAGAAGCACATTCTAACTCTCAAAACCAGAAGATGCTGTGGAAAGTCAGGAGTTTAGAATGAACTATTTATTTTGTCTATTAGCCCATTTTCTCGTTGCTTTTCTGATGAAAGATGTGACATTGTCAGGCTAAATATTGATGATAAATCTGAAAAATATGACATAGATTAGTTTCAATGTTCAAAACAGTGTGCCAAGAGTTAGTTTTTGGGCCCTAATTCAAGCATTCCACTATTGGAGTGCTGAAATAGAAACTCTGTAACTGCAATAGAGACTGGAATAGAAACTGTGTAACCTGAAAAATAGGCAATATTTCTAGTGAAAATCTATGAAGGACAAAATGAAAATATTTTCAGAGAATTTCAAGCTTGACATTGTGGCCACAGGTACAGGTGGCTAGAATGGTGTGCCAGCAGTTATCATTGAAGATAGTAATGAAAAGGCAATAAATAATGAGCAATAGGACACAGATATAGACTTTTTATGTACCCATGAGGATGGGCTGAATATGGTGTAAGTGTCAAATTATCAAGGAATTTGAGAGAGTAACTCAGTTTGTGGAATTGACAGAAATGTGAAAGGATAGTTTATTTAGACAGAGCTTACAGTAGATTAAAAGCAAGACAAGCAGGGTATATGTACAAGTTTAAAGGAAGACTAAATGCTTAAAGGAAACATTGGGATGAGGAATATGTAACAGGAAAAGTTAGAGTATAATTTGAGTATGTCAATGGATATATTGATATCATCTTCTTCAATGCCTGCCTTAAGCCTTGATTAAACAAACGATTAAACAATATGTATATACCTTTTTGCCTGCATGTATTTGATGAGCAAAATCTTACTGGCTGATAATGATGTCATGGTATTTGTTCTCTCTGATAAAAATGTACAGGGCATCTTCAAAATGATGAAACATATGGCAGAACAGCTGTTTCTAAGTTTAAATAAAATACAGTATAGCATTTTTTTGCCTTTGAATACAGACAAATATGAAAAATTTTGGTAATTATGATGGATTGGGCCTATTTTGTTTGAAAAGCAAAATGTCTTGATATGAATTTAGAGTTAAATAGTAAAAGGAACTTAAGTTTCAACTCATTCCGAAATTGTGGCATGGTCAATATCATTTCAAATTCCTTTTAAAGTGTAAATACAATAGAAAGAGTATATATGCATATGTCTAACTTTCACAGTTTTTAGTCTTTGTTTCTTTTCCCTTCAAAAAGTAGGATCCTTATTGTAATTTATTTAAAATGATTACTAGAAAAATTAAAAGTATTAATTTATTATATGATATATATCATATATAGAATTGTGTGTGTGCTTAGTAGCCTCAGTCATGTTGGACTCTTTGTGACCCAATGGACCATAGCCCGCCAGGCTCCTCTGTCCATGAAATTCTCCAGGCAAGAATCTTGGAGTGGGTAGCCATTCCCTTCTCCAATATGGAATTATATGTTACTTAAAGTCTTGCTTGGATCAGATCTTAAAGCCTCAGGCTTTAAAAATGACTTGTTATCAAGGCTAAGAATTTATTATAGGCATGTGAACAGGTAATGATGTTATCAAACACCACTTAAGTATGTATTGCCTGTTTCTCCCCCGCACCCCCAGTCCGCCTTGGGTGAAAAATATATGAATACTACATAGATTATAAAAGAAGGAACTTACTGACTGAGAAACATAGTGCAGGAAGGTAATATTATTCCAAGTTATATTAGCATACTTATACTAATAAATAAAGTCACATGAATTTTTGTAGTGTTCATGCATATACTTTAACTCAGGTTTTTAAAGAACATGGAATAGTTCCATAAATTTTGTGTAATTGTTTAAGAAAATGTAATGATTTGGGATCATCATCACCAAAACTACTGCTTTGGATATAATTCTACAGTAGTATCAATCATTTTTAGCTCCCATAAAAAAATAGAATCAAGAAATGCTTGTAGGTGGCAGTGAAATACCAATTGAACACATTTTTTAAATGAAAATATAAACATAAAAATATAAACTCTAGGGGAAAGGGTATACAGAAAGATACAAAATAAACTGGGAAAGAAAACAGAAAGAAAGAAATAAGAAAAATTAAATGAGCATTCAGTTGGTAATATAGTCATTAAGAAGCTAGAAAATACTTTGTGAGAATGCAAAAATTATGACACATGACCATCTTCCAAGCAGAGAGGATTAGAAAATTGTCATCACTTATTTAAATAATTATTTTTCCCTCATGAATTATAGTGGCAGCTTTGTCATAAATTTAGTGACTTTTATATGTTTCAGATATTAGCTCTTTATCCAATGAACAGTTTGCAAATATTTCTTCCTACTTCATAAGCTGCTGGTTTATTCTGTTAATGATTTCCTTTGCTGAGCAGAAAAGTCTGATGTTGTCCTACTTGTCTGTTTTTGTTTTTGTTGCCAGTGCTTTCAGTATAGTATCTGTATATCTGAGTAAGAGTCAAAATCCTAAGTATATAATTACTAAAATTTAATAGCACAAAATCAAATAACATGATTACAAAATAGGCAGATGACATTATTTGTGATTTATTTCAGTTATTTCTCAATAAATCTGGGCAAAAAAAAATGGACAAAGGAAAAGAATAAACACTTTTCCAAAGACATACAGATATATAACAGGTATATGAAAAGGTATTCAACAACCACTAAGCATCAAGGAAATGCAAACCACAATGAAATATGACATCACACCTATTCATTTGACTATTATGAAAATAAAAAGGATAAGTGTTAAATGAGAATGTAGGGAAATTGTAATTCTTTTGTACTGTTGGTGGGAATGTAAAATGCTGCAGCTATCATAAAAACATTATGGAGGCCCCTCAGAAAATTAAAAGCAGTATTACCATATGATCCAGCATTCCCACATCTGCATATAAATTCAAAATAACTGAAATCAGAATCTTGAAGTGATAGCTGCACCCCTGTATTCATTGCAGCATTATTCATAGTACCTAATGAAGATATGGAAGCAACTGAAACGTCCATGGACAGGTGAATGAAAAAAGAAAATGTGGTATAAACAAACAATAGAATATTAACCTTAGGAAAGGAATGATACCATTTGCAACAACTTAGAAGACATACTAAGTGAAACGGTCAAATACTACCTGATTCCCCCTACATGAAGCACCTAGAATAGTCAAACTTAAAGAAGCAGACAACAGAATGGGGACTGCTAGGGTGAAGGGGGGTGGGAAAATGGAGCCTTACTGTTCAACGGATATAAATTCTCAGTTACACGAAATGAATAATTCAAAGGACCTTCAGCATCAGAGTGAATACAGTTAGCAATTCAGTATTTCATATTTTTATAAAAGTAAGATGTACACTCCTATTTTTATGAGAGTACATCTCAAGTTGTAGTCTTACCATAAAAAGTAAACAAAGGAGCTCAAGGAAATATTGAAGGTGACAGATATCTTTATTACCTTGATTATATAATGGCTTTATAGGTGTATGCATATTCATCAAGTTGCATACTTTAATGGACCAATTTTCTGTGTTTATAAACCAGTGAAAACATAAGTGATCTGATATATATGAATTTATTTCTATATCTGTTCATCAACCTATTTTCTTTCCTTATGTTAATAGCACATAGTTATATTCTATTATAGAATAGATGTTAAACTTTAGTGGTAAAGTCCTCCAGATTTATTTTTGGCTATGCTTTATCCTTGCATTTTCATGTAGAGTTATGGATCAGCTTAATTTTAACACACAGGCAAAGACAAAAACATGCACACACACACTGCTCCTGGGGGTTTAATAGGGATTGCTTGGAATCTATAGATCAATTTGTGAGATTTATGTATAAATATTGAGTTTTCTAGTGCATGAAAGTCTCAGCAGTATTTTATAGGTTTCAATATCTTCTGAATATTTTAGTAGATTTATTCCTAGGAATTTATGATTTCAGAGTTGATAACATTGCAAAAGCTACTTATGCATCCAGTTATTTGTACATTCTTTTGGATTTTCTTCTTATGCAACCATATCACCTTTAAATAGTTTGCTTTTTTCTCACCATATTCATATCAATTATATTGGTTTAAAAATATAGAATTGTTAATATTTCATATTTTCTACTTAAGTGGTAATTTAATAGGCTACACCAAGGAAGCAATTCACATTATCTAATTTTTCATATATATTTTATCAAATTGTGTATATGTGTACTATCCACTCAATAATGTTTCAATGTTTGTAGTAAAATCCAATGTTTTATTGTTAATATTGGTAATATTTACTTTTTAATTTTTTATGTTTGCTAGTACCCTATCAATTTTATAAATTGGTAAAGATCTCTTCACTTTCAAAGAACTTGCTTTTGACTTTAATTCTAAAGTAAATTTTTAAACTGATATTGCCCTGTTCAATTTTGATGTTTCTTCTTTCTAATTTTGGTAACTTTAGTCTTTCAAAAAATGATTCTATTTCATCTGTATTAGTTTGCTAGGACTGCTATAATAAAGTATCATATCTGGGTGACTTAGAAAACAGAAATCTCTTCTTTTACACTTTTGGGGACTACAGGTCCAAGATCAAGCTTTGGCAGTGTTAGTTCCTTTGAGAGTTGGAGAAGATCTGCCCCATGCCTCCCTCCCTATCTTGTAGGTAACCATAACTAGTACTAGAACTTGTATGTTTTTTCATCATTTTCCCTCTGTACATAACTCTTTCTCTTCAAATGATATTCTTTTTGTAAGAACACCAGTTATACTGAATTAAGAGCCCAACACATTCCAGTGCAGCTTTGTCTTAACTGTGTGCATGCATACTGAATCACTGCAGTCGTGTCCAACTCTTTGCAATCCTATGGACTGTAGCCCTCCAGGCTCCTCTGTTCATGGTATTCTCCAGGCAAGAATACTGGAATGGGTTGCCATGCCCTCCTCCAGGGGATTTCCCCAACCATGGGAATTGAACCCATGTCTCCAGCATTCTTGCCTGGAGGATTCCACGGACAGAGGAGCCTGCCAGGCTACAGTCCATGGGATCACAAAGAGTAAGACACAACTGGGCAACTAACACTTTCAAGATACTAGCGGTTAGGACATCAACACATGAATTTCATGAATTTTGATGGGACACAATTTAACCCATAACATCATTTGACTGGCTGAATTTATTGAAATAAAAATTTTCATTGTATTATTTTATTAGTCTATTAATGTCTGCAGGGCCTATAGAGATGTTCCCTCTTTCCGACTGAAGTTTGTAGTTTATTCCTTCTTCACTTTGTTTTTTCTCCCCCCAAGACTTTACCACTTGATCATTTAGCTAGATTTTGGAAGCTGAGCTTTTGTTTATTCATTTCCTCTGTTAAAAAGAACATATTTCCTAAATTTTAGCTCCTCAAAAACCTATCCACATGGAAAAGTATATTTTTCTCAAAAGAAGAGAGAATACATAATTGAATTTCTTTATTATTCAAATATTTTTACTGAAAGACTTGTACTGAATAGGCATTTTTCTATTTGCTAATGATAGTTTCCTTAAGCAATGTAAAGGATATCCTTACTGGGATCTCCCCTTTCATTTTCCTTTGAATCATAAGAAATTTATTTTGTTGTTAAAAAAATTCCTGTATTACAAACAGTTTTTCTGTTTGTGATAATGAAAAGTACACCTAAATAGAACATTATCAAAACACAAAATGTTAATGAAAATATTTTAAATAGTTCGCTCACCATGTAATAGCCTGATTTCAAAGGGAAATTTCATCCAGTTTCATACTGTGTGGGTGCATATTGTGTGCTCTAAAATGGACCTATTTGGGCATGAATTAGATTGTATCATATTCTTCACATTGATACAGCAGTTATGATTATAAAATTTCACTTGGATTTAAAGTTTCTTTTGATATTCTGTTTCATTTAGATTTCATTTCATTCAATGCATTGAAATGAAAGCTGACAAAGACTTCATCAAGACCTGTCAAAATTGTTTTAGTTGATTTCAATCAATTTAATGTTTTCTATTTATAAAATGAATTGGAGTGACTATCACACACGATTTAGATTTAATTTAGAGTTCTGCTACCAAATTTAAGTAAAGATAGTTAAAATGAATAACTGAAAATACTATCTTTAGCTAGTCATTAACCATAATGTATTCTCCTTAGCTTTATACTCTTTTATGTTTCTTTATTTCTTTATAAAAATAATAATGATATAAATTTTTAATGAAATTCTGTTAACATTGTCTGAACTTTTTCTCATGGTTAGACTAGAGTTACAGGGTTTTCGAGAAAAGATCACAGCCAAACTTCTATTTTCATATTATACAAGAGAGCATACTGTCTATATAATTTAAGATGGGTGGCTGAAGTAGTTCTGCCAGGTTTCTTCATAGTGACGCTACAAATTTTTTTCTTCCTTTTTTTAAACTATAGATTGTCATGTCGTCTTTGAACAAAGTTTTATTTTCCTTACCAATCTGTGTTCCTTTATTTCCTTTTATTTCTTTATTTCACAGTCTAGGACTTCCAATATAATATTCAACAGAGATGTGAATGGGGGAATGCTTGCCTGTTCTCAGTATTAGGAAGAAATCAATTAGCTTCTCACTAATCCTTCAGTCTGATATCTGAAGGATTTGGGTAGATAGCGTTAATTAAGTTGAGGAAGTTTCCCTCTATTCCTAGTTGGTCTAGTTTTTATCATGAATGGCAATTGAATTTTGTTAAATTTTTTTTTTTGCATCAATAAAAGTAATCATATCATTCTTTAGTCTGTTGACATGAGGACTAGTTTGTTTTTATTTTATTTTTTCTTTTAAAACTACTTTATTGAGGTATGACCCAATATGAGCTGTTCATACTTGGTGTATTCCACTTGCTGAATTTGTAGGTAAAATATACATCTTTGAAAGTATCACTGTCATCTATGCCATAAACATATTCATCATCTCTAAAAGTTGCCTCTTTCTTCATTATTGTGTGTGTGTGTGAGTAACAAGAACACCTAATGTAAGATTAACCCCTTTAGCAAATGTTTAAGTATAGAATATTAGTTAAATATAGGCAGTATGTATACAGTAGATCATAGGATGTTTCATCTAGTTTAATTGAAACTTTGTACTTTGTGATTAATACTTTCACATTAATATTTTCAACTAAATGTCAATTGACAGATGAGTGGATAAAGAAAATTTCTTACCTATAGTAAAATAACTACAGTAAAATATTGTTCAACCTTCAGAAGTAAGGGAGTCCTGTCATTTGTAACAATATGGATCAATTTGGTGAATCTTATGCTAAATAAAATAAGCCAGACACAGAAGACATACACTATATAAGGCTTATATGATGAATCTGAAATAGTTGAACTCAAAGAAGCAAAGTGAATAAGGTTTGCTAATGGTTAGAAAAAGGGAGAAGGGGATAACAGAGGATGGGATGGTTGGATGGCATCACTGACTTCATGGACATGAGTGTGAGCAAGCTCTGGGAGTTCCTAATGGACAGGGAAGCCTGGCGAGCTACAGTCCATGGAGTTGCAAAAAGTTGGACATGACTGAGCATAAGATTCACCAGAAACTTTTTTAGGTGAATGTAAACCACATATCTTACTTTTGCTTTTATTTCCTGTGCTTTTGGTAGCATGTCCAAAAAAATCATTGCTAAGATCAGTATCAAGATCTTCCTCTATGTTTTTATCTAAGGAGTTTTATGATTTCCAATCTTACATTTAAGTCTTCAATCCATTTTGAGCTGATTTTTGTGTGTGATGTAAGATAAGGGTACATATAGTTGCATCCTTTTGTATGCAAATGTCCTATTTTCTGAGTGCCATTTATTGAAGAGACTATTCTTTCTTCATTATGTATTCCTGTCATCAATGTCAAGAATTATTTGAGCACATTATGTCTGGATTTATTTCTGTGCTCTCTGTTATCTTCCACTGGTCTATGTCTGTAGGCCAGTACCATTCTGAGCATCTGATAATCTGTCAATCGCAGTTTATGTTTCTATTGGTACTAAATACAAGCTGTTTCTGCTCCTGGTTTTCTGCTGCCTGGTAAGCTGTGATTCTTTCTTTCTGCCTTTCTCTCCAGCTTTCAGGATAGCAGTTTGCTAAGTGACTTCAATTCTCTAATGGGTCTAAGAAGAGTTTTTGTTTTCTTAGTGTTATTAGCTATTTTTGTGATGAGAATGGGAGTGAGAAATACCAAACTGTTTATAAGTTGAAGCAGAAACTGGAAGCCTCTAATATTTGGATTTAATGTGTTATAAAATTTTATGCTGTCCCATTTTGTCAACAAAATAGTAATTTTATCCACATTCCTTGCAATTAAGAGTGTTTCTCTAGAAGAAGACACCCACTGTATTATGAAGAAGCAATACCAACTACCAGCATAGCAGTAAATTCTGTTTATGCGGTGCCCATAGCGTAACACATGTGTAATCTGATCGCCTCTCACCTCATGCCCCTAACCCTCCCTCCTGACCTCACTACTGTAAAATCTCAGCACCCAGCCACATTGCAACAGTATAGAAGTTCAGAGAAGTTACCACCATGAAGAAAAGCTTTGAACCATGGGAGAAATAGGCAGGTGAATCAATTCTTTCTCCCTCTTCCCTTTGCAGGATAATCCTGAAAAGGAGGAAATGTGGCTTCTGAAGCATGGTACCTCCATATAAAGCCATCAGATAAACTTAGCTATGGTCAAATCAATAATGAATTCATGTGGTGTTCTCTTTCCTTCCATATTTTCTCTGGCATTTCATTGATGTGCACTTAATAAGTTAAAAGTTCAAAAACACTCTTGCCTAATGAACTTTTCCCAGGGGATCTCAGTAGATGAAAAAAGTTTTAAAAGAGAATTCTAGAATATTTTTATTCCTAAATGAAATCTAGTCATATTTGCTCTTTATGTGAAGTTTGCATTTCTAAGTATATGGTGATAACTGAAATTAGATTTCTGCAATTAGCACCTTAATTTGCTTTGCTTTGAAATGTGAATATGGGAATTATCACCTTCCAGATGTAGATGTTCTAGGTTATATTGAAGAACAAAGATATAAACATATGGAAAAATGTTAATGTGAGATAATTAGGTGTGAAAAAAATTTTATTGCAAATCTTTTTCTTTAAAAATTTTGTTCCTATTGCTTTATTTTAGAAAAATTAAAATTAAATCCACGGTGATATAAAGTGTAGGATCAATAACACTTTAATGATGAAAATAAATAACTACTAATACATATGAAAAAATGTTAAAACAGATTCAAAACAGTATTTTAGATACAAGGAAAATTAATATGACTTTATTTTGTAAGATTAAATTCTCTAATAATTTATTTTTGTTTCTACAATATATTCTTTTTTTAATCTCCACATTTGTATTTATTATTAATCAAGATTAATACTATAAATATGGATAAGGTTTATATTGTTTTAAATCCTTAGGTCGTTAAAATTACTTTCTACCTTCTATCTATTTACTATTTATTTATATATGTGTAATTTTTAATAAACCTAGTATATAAATTCAAAAATATTTTGAAGAATCATCCAAATTGTTATACATTTTAAAATGTTTAAGAAATTATATATTAGGAGTGATCCTTTGGGCTCTAGGTAGTATTAAGTTATTTTCTATTATTATTGCAACTATAATTAATGTATTGGTATACTAACAATGGACTTCCCTGGTGCTCAGATGGTAAATAATCTACCTGTAATGCAGGAGACCTGGGTTTGATCCCTGGATTGGAAAGATCCCCTGGAGGAGGGCATGGCAACCCACTGTAGTATTCTTGCCCAAGGACAGAGGAGCCTGGTGGGTTACAATTCATGGGGTCACAAAGAGTCAGACATCACTGAGCAATTCAGAACACATACTGATGATACGTTCACACGGAATATACTTCACGTGTAAGTGAGAAACTTCCACCACACCAAGTTTCTGTTCTACTTCCTTGTTATTATTTTAATTAAAAGTATATTTTGCAGTTTTAATATATATAGCTAACTATTTTCTTCTCAAAGTTATATATAGCACAAATTAGTTCATTAGCAAATCATAGTTAACAATTTAACATTTACCCATTGTAATTTATTTCTGCCTGCAATTCAGTTTTAACTTCTACTACTTATTTCACTTCTAAACAAAACTCACTTTCTAAACTGAATTTTAGATTGTATCCCTCCAGGTCACATATCTTATCTGAAACACTCCTCTAGCCTTCTAAATGCTCATCTTTTTTCAAAGTGTGTCAAGTTCCTCTGTGATCAATGATATGAAAAGCAAAAAGAAAGTAAAGTGGATAATGGCAATACTTTAGAATGCTAGGAATTCATACAGAAATTTTGTTCTGTGGATACCTACATCTACCTTCTTATTTACAGATCTAAAAATTAGATATCAAACGACAATCTACATTTCCTAAGGCAATTTATGACAGAGGAAGAAGGTACTAATACACACAACAAAATTAATGAGTCTCAAATACTAAGAAAAAACAACAACAACAACAACAAACTAGACCAAGAATTACAAACCATAGGACTCTATTCATATGGAATACACATACTAAGTTTTGGTAATAGAAAACCTAAAGCATAGGGTAGGGATGGGGAGAAGGTTCAGTTTAGCTCAGTTCAGTCGCTCAGTGATGTCTGACTCTTTGTGACCCCATGGACTGCAGCATGCCAGGCCTCCCTCTCCATCACCAACTCCCAGAGTTTACTCAAACTCATGTCCATTGAGTCAGTGATGCCATCCAAACATCTTATCCTCTGTCGTCCCCTTCTCCTCCCAACTTCTATCTTTCCCAGCATCAGGGTCTTCTCAAATAAGTCAGCTCTTTGCATCAAGTGGCCAAAGTATTGGAATTTCAGCTTCAACATCAGTCCCTCCAGTGAATATTCCGGATTGATTTCCTTTAGGATGGACTGGTTGGATCTCCTTGCAGTCCAAGAGACTCTCAAGAGTCTTCTCCAATACCACAGTTCAAAAGCATCAATTCTTCAGTGCTCAACTTTCTTTATAGTTCAACTCTCACATCCATACATGACTACTGGAAAAATCATGGCCTTGACGAGACAGACCTTTGTTGGCAAAGTAATGTCTCTGCTTTTTAATATGCTATCTAGGTTGGTCATAACTTTCCTTCCAAGGAATAAGTGTCTTTTCATTGCATGGTTGCAGTCACCATCTGCAGTGATTTCTGAACCCCCCCAAAAATAAAGTCTGCCACTGTTTCCACTATTTGCCATCTATTTGCCATATTTCCAATATTCTCCATCTATTTCCAATGAAGTGATGGGACCAGATGCATGATTTTCGTTTTCTGAATGTTGAGCTTTAAGCCAACATTTTCACTCTCCTCTTTCACTTTCATCAAGAGGCTCTTTAGTTCCTCTTCACTTTCTGCCATAAGGGTGGTGTCATCTGCATATCTGAGGTTATTGATATTTCTCTCAGCAATCTTGATTCCAGCTTGTGCTTCATCCAGCCTAGCATTTCTCATGATGTACTCTGCATATAAGTTAAACAAGCAGGGTGGAACTAGTTCTGACTGTTGCTTCCTGACCTGCATACAGGTTTCTCAAGAGGCAGGTCAGGTGGTCTGGTATTCCCATCTCTCTCAGAATTTTCCACAGTTTATTGTGATCCACAGAGTCAAAGGCTTTGGCATAGTCAATAAAGAGGAAATAGATGTTTTCTGGAACTCTCTTGCTTTTTCAGTGATCCAGCAGATGTTGGCAATTTGTTCTATGGTTTCTGTGCCTTTTCTAAAACCAGCTTGAATATCTGGAAGTTCATGGTTCACGTATTGCTGAAGCTTGGCTTGGAGAATTTTGAGGATTACTTTATTAGCATGTGAGGTGAGTGCAGTTGTGTGGTAGTCTGAGCATTCTTTGGCATTGCCTTCCTTAGGGATTGGAATGAAAACACCTTTTCCAGTCGTGTGGCCACTGCTGCTAAGCTGCTAAGTCACTTCAGTTGTGTCCGACTCTGTGCGACTCCATAGACGGCAGCCCACCAGGCTCAGCTGTCCCTGGAATTTGCTGGCATATTGAGTGCAGCACTTTTACAGCATCATATTTTAGGATTTTAAGGGTAAAGGGAAGGTAGGTAGGGAGAAATTTACTCTAAAAGAGCAAGAAGGCAATGTCTGGGGTATATAAAATGATCTGTGATGTGGTATATTTGTAGGCTGGGACTGCTTTCATAAAATAACACAGACTGAACGGCTTAAATAGCAAAAATTTATTCTCTCACAGTTCTGAAGACTAGAATTCCAAGATCAAAGTGCCAGCAGTTTGCATTTCTCCTGAGGCCTCTCTACTTGGCTTATGGATGATTATCCTCACATGACATTTTTCTCTGTGCATTCCAGGTGTCTCTTTCTGTTTATAAAGACTCCAGGACTTTTGGATTAGAGCCCCACTCTTTATCTCATTTAATCTTCAGTTCATTGACTCAATCCTGTCTTACTCTTTGAGACCCCATGGACTGGAGCACGCCAGGCTTCCCTGTCCATCATCAACTCCCTGGAGCTTGCTCAAACTCATGCCCATTGAGTTGGTGATGCCATCCAACCATCTCATCTTCTGTTGTCCCTTTCTCTTCCTGCCCTCAATCTTTCCCAGCATCAGGGTCTTTTCCAATGAGTCGGTTCTTTGCATCAGATGCCCAAAGTATTGGAGTTTCAGCTTCAACATCAGTCCTTCCAGTGAATATTCAGGACTGATTTCCTTTAAGATCAGTTTGATCTCCTTGCAGTCCAAGGGACTCTTAAGAGTATTCTCCAACACCACAGTTCAAAAGCATCCATTCTTCAGCACTCAGCTTTCTTTATAGTCCAACTCTCACATCCATACATGACTATTGGAAAAACCAAAGCTTTGGCTAGACAGACCTTTGTCGACCAAGTTTTTTTTTTTTTTTTTTTTTTTAATATGGCCATGCTTTTTAATATTCTGCCTAGGTTGGTCATAGCTTTTCTTCCAAGGAGCAAGCGTCTTTTAATTTCATGGCTGCAGTCTCCATCTGCAGTGATTTAATTTTAATTGCCTTTTTAAAGGCTCTATCTTCAAATACACACTGGGGATTAGAATTTGAAACCAGGATTTTGAAGGGAGGTGGGGATCATAACTCATTTCATAATAGGGAAATAGAGAAGTGTATTCAATTTTCAAACTGTGTAAAACTGATCAATTAAAAATTGTACATTTAATTTTTTGTTTATTAGATCTTAAATTTTTTAAAAATAGTGCCATGGTGAAGACATTTGAAAGTTTATTTTAGCCATATCATGGTATATTATTCTTCTGAATAATTTTTCTATTTTTATTGTTTTCAGGAAACACAGAAGCCTGGCCATATGCAAATAATAACAAATACTATGGGATTCATATATATATTTTATTTCTTTCAGAATTTTTTATCCATTAACGTTGATGGGCTACTCTTTGCTAGTCAGATTTTAAAGCCTACTTTAAGTCTTAGAGGTTCCATATGTTCACTGAATCACCCAGAGTAATCTGGGGCAGTATAATTTTAGAATGTAATTTAAAAATATGAACTGGCCAAAATTTGCATAGGACCCATACTGAAATCACTTATATGATCTATGAGCTTAGAGTCTGAATTCTATATGCATGAAATCAATTGCCTACAGAAGAAAATGGATATATGAAATAGTAATAGGTTGGGAGGCTTACTTCTTCACCCCCATTAGCCACCCATGCACAGGGCATTTAGGAACGGTATATTTTGCTGTATTATTGCCAATTTTAATGAAGTGTTATAAAAGCTTCCTTTTTACAGTTACAGGAAGCTAATGATTCAGTAAATCCAGTAAATTTGCTGGAATTTTTTTCCTCTTACAGAAAGCTGTTCAATAGTGACTACAGAAGCCCTCCATGCATTGCAATGAAAACCCCTGATCTGATTAATGGTCTTATAATGTAGGTTAGGAAAAATTTCACTTTATAACTGAGAGAATTCTCCATCAATACTTGAGAAAAAGTTGCTCATCTGTATCCATTTTCAAGATACTTTAAATATTTCTAAATGTTGATTATGCTGTTTTCATCACAAATCTGATGATACAAAGATATGGAGAACTTTCCCAGGAGTTATGTATGTGCTGATGAAAGGGCTGGAGATATTTCCTGTACTAGTCTAGAGATCAGTTTCCCTGAGAGAGTATCTCATCCAAACTTACATAACTGATCCAAACTTATATAACTGGTACTTCCAAACCTGCTCTTAATGGGAAAAAGTTGAGGTTCTTATTCATCAGCTTAAATCTAGTGTACTTCAAATACTGGGTTTTGATCATAATGGGATTGTGTGCATGTGCTGTGCTGTGCTTAGCCACTCAGTCTTGTTCAATTCTTTGTGACTCCATGGACTGTAGCTAGCCAGGCTCCTCTGTCCATGGGAATTCTCTAGGCAAGAATACTGGAGTGAGATGCCATGCTCTCTCCTCTAGAGGGTCTTCCCAACCCAGGGATCAAACCCAGGTGTCTCACATTGCAGGCAGATTCTTTACCACCTGAGTCACAAGGAAAGCCTAAAAATACTGATGTGAGTAGCTTATCCATTCTCCACGAGATCTTCCCAACCCAGGAATCAAACCAGGGTGTCCTGATTTGCAGGCAGATTCTTTACCAGCTGAGCCTCCTGGGAAGCCAGACTGGGTTCATAGGAACAGGTATTTGTAATTCTAATTTAATCTGTAGTAAGCAGATCATTAAGAAGTATGAAGCATTTTCTGTTTGGAACAATGTAGGTACGAAGATGAAGGCATGAAATATTTTATTTGTAGAACAAGTGTTTAGCCATGACTACAAAGAACCTAATTTAGCTTAAACTATATATAATACAATCTCAAGCATTCATTATCAAACACGCTGAGAGAAATGCTAGACAAAAACCATGGCAAAGCTAAAATCAGAGAAATTTTGGCACTTACTCCCAGTGTATGGGATATTCAATCTAATAAGTTTTTAGATATTGAACAAATATTTTAGACTAAATTAGTAAAAACACAGCTCTTTCTCATTTGCAAAATTATCACTATGTCTTTGAAAATTGAATGACATTGAATTTTATATTTAGCAGTAAAGGAAGCATAAATGTTTTTCTTGGAGAATAGTGCAACGTTTGAAATACATTACATATGGGGATAAGCCAGTCTTGCTATGGCCAGCCATATTAGGAAAAAATGATTTTGCTTTGTTCTAAAGGCTTTACTGGGCTCTTTAATGAACACCAGTTCTCAGCTCCAGCAGAGAGAGCAAGAGCAATAGAGAGAGAATTAGAAAAAAGGGAGAGGAGTCAGAGAATGATTGAGCCATAATGAAACTTATAATACAAAAACAATGTACTTGGAGACATTAGATCTGATATCATATCCTAGTGAAAGGGTGAGGATATCTTATTCTTTCTATGTATTTGTGTAGATATTAGATTTTCTCCTTTTCTCCCAGGCTTACCATGAAAAATAAATTAATCATATGTGTAATGATCTTAATATTGCTTAACAGTTACATTTTAAACTGCAGAAGTGTTTATATAACAAAGGAACAGAAGTAATACTACCATTGTAGTCTTCTTGTTATACATAAAGAAATTACATTAAAACCTTTGAAAGGCCCAGAAAAACGTTGTGTTTTTATAATGACAAGCCATGTTCTACTGCTGAGGCAATGTGTTGTTCTCTGAAAAAAAAAAAAATCTGTGAAAAAGGTTGCACATTGAAAATGTTTACATCTAGTGAACATTGGAAAATGTGTTAGTTCCTGCCTTTTCTAAATCTTTTTAAAAAGACTATTTTGAAAGATGTGGAGCTATTGCGTGTAACATGGTTTCCAGGTATCACTATGTGGGCTCTCTCCTTTCTATCAGACCAAGTGTTGCTCTCTACCTCCCATGCAGATCAATGAACTAAGCAGTAATTGGAGATATTAACTAGATAAGTGCCTTCTCTGCATCTTTGCCTTAAATACCAATATATAACCATTCCAAAGTGAGAGAGTGATGAGGAGGAGCATTGTAGTAGAAAATCTAAACCCAGTCGTATGAGAAAAAGAGCCCTTCATGTTCCCATTATATTTTTGCTCACTTTAGCACACATGCTACCTTCACTATTCACTTTGACTTGGTGGTTAAAACCCTTTCCTGTGCTAGGACCCATTCAAACAGAGGGAAAATTGAATCATTTCCAGGAGTTTTATGCCTCTTTTCCCTTCAGTTCAGTTCAGTTGCTCAATCGTGTCCGACTCTTTGCAACTCCATGAATCGCAGCACGCCAGGCCTCCCTGTTCATCACCATCTCCCGGAAATCACTCAGACTCATGTCCATCGAGTCCATGATGTCATCCAGCCATCTGATCCTCTGTCGTCCCCTTCTCCTCCTGCCCCCAATCCCTCCCAGCATCAGAGTATTTTCCAATGAGTCAACTCTTCGCATGAGGTGGCCAAAGTACTGGAGTTTCAGCTTTAGCATCATTCCTTCCAAAGAAATACTAGGGTTGATCGCCTTCAGAATGGACTGGTTGGTTCTCCTTGCAGTAAAAGGAACTCTCAAGAGTCTTCTCCAACACCACAGTTCAAAAGCATCAATTCTTTGGCGCTCAGCCTTCTGGAGAGTCCAAATCTCACATCCATACATGACTACTAGAAAAACCATAGCCTTGACTAGATGGACCTTAGTCAGCAAAGTAATGTTTCTGCTTTTGAATATACTATCTAGGTTGGTCATAACTTTTCTTCCAAGGAGTAAGCGTCTTTTAATTCCATGGCTGCAATCACCATCTGCAGTGATTTTGGAGCCCCAAAAATAAAGTCTGACACTGTTTCCACTGTTTCCCCATCTATTTCCCATGAAGTGATGGGACCAGATGCCATGATCTTCGTTTTCTGAATGTTGAGCTTTAAGCCAACTTTTTCACTCTCCTCTTTCACTTTCATCAAGAGGCTTTTTAGCTCCTCTTCACTTTCTGCCATAAGGATGGTGTCATCTGCATATCTGGGGTTATAGATATTTTTCCCGGTAATCTTGATTCCAGCTTGTGCTTCTTCCAGTCCAGCGTTTCTCATGATGTACTCTGCATAGAAGTTAAATAAGCAGGGTGACAATATACAGCCTGGACGTACTCCTTTCCCTATCTGGAACCAGTCTGTTGTTCCATGTCCAGTTCTAACTGTTGCTTGCTGACCTGCATATAGGTTTCTCAAGAGGCAGGTCAGATGGTCTGTTATTCCCATCTCTTTCAGAATTTTCCACAGTTTATTGTGATCCACACAGTCAAAGGCTTTGGCATAGTCAATAAAGCAGAAATAGATGTTTTTCTGGAACTCTCTTGCTTTTTCCATGATCCAGCGGATGTTGGCAATTTGATCTCTGGTTCCTCTGCCTTTTCTAAAACCAGCTTGAACATCAGGGAGTTCACAGTTCAGGTATTGCTGAAGCCTGGCTTGGAGAATTTTGAGCATTACTTTACTAGCATGTGAGATGACTGCAATTGTGCAGTAGTTTGAGCATTCTTTGGCATTGCCTTTCTTTGGAATTGGAATGTAAACTGACCTTTTCCAGTCCTGTGGCCACTGCTGAGTTTTCCAAATTTGCTGGCATATTGACTGCAGCACTTTCACAGCATCATCTTTCAGGATTTGAAACAGCTCAACTGGAATTCCATCACCTCCACTAGCTTTGTTCGTAGTGATGCTTTCTAAGGCCCACTTGACTTCACTTTCTAAGATGTCTGGCTCTAGATTAGTGATCACATCATCATGATTATCTGGGTCGTGAAGATCATTTTTGTACAGTTCTTCCGTGTATTCTTGCCACCTCTTCTTAATATCTTCTGCTTCTGTTAGGTCCATACCATTTCTGTCCTTTATCGAGCCCATCTTTGCATGAAATGTTCCCTTGGTATCTCTAATTTTCTTGAAGAGATCTCTAGTCTTTCCCATTCTGTTGTTTTCCTCTATTTCTTTGCATTGATCGCTGAAGAAGGCTTTCTTATCTCTTCTTGCTGTTCTTTGGAACTCTGCATTCAGATGCTTATATCTTTCCTTTTCTCCTTTGCTTTTCACCTCTCTTCTTTTCACAGCTATTTGTAAGGCCTCCCCAGACAGCCATTTTGCTTTTTTGCATTTCTTTTCCATGGGGATGGCTTGATCTCTGTCTCCTGTACAATGTCACGAACCTCATTCCATAGTTCATCAGGCACTCTACCTATCAGATCTAGGCCCTTAAATCTATTTCTCACTTCCACTGTATAATCATAAGGGATTTGATTTAGGTCATACCTGAATGGTCTAGCAGTTTTCCCTACTTTCTTCAATTTGAGTCTGAATTTGGTAATAAGGAGTTCATGATCTGAACCATAGTCAGCTCCTGGTCTTGTTTTTGTTGACTGTATAGAGCTTCTCCATCTTTGGCTGCAAAGAATATAATCAATCTGATTTCGGTGTTGACCATCGGGTGATGTCCATGTGTAGAGTCTTCTCTTGTGTTGTTGGAAGAGGGTGTTCCTTATAACCCTCTGGATCACCCAGCCCTATAATCCAAGGCAGAGAAGCAAAGGCAGTCTATAACTTTTCAGAGAAAGATTCCACTCTCCTACATTCTAGATACGTGACCTTTGCTTTTTGTCTCTCTCCTCGTAATCTAGGATCAAAGACACTACATCACTGGATTTATTTAAATTATAAGATCTTTAAAGAAATGCTAACTATAAAACATAAAACCATTTTAATGTTTTCTGAAATGTTAGATTAAGAACAAAGTTATGTCAAACATTAGGGTATAATGAGATGAAATGGAAACCAATAGACATAGAGATGTGGATTTAAGATTAGACACAGTTGCTATTTTGGTTTCGGAGGAAGTTAACTACTCAGCTAAAAGCTGCTTTTTGCCACATTCATAAAGTTTAAGTGTGAGTAGAGGATCAACATGGTACCAAGTGCAATTCTCAGTAGCAACATTCTAAGAGTTTAGGCTGCTCTGATACCAGAAGCTCTTAATATGAAGGAATCAGTTAGTGATTTTTTTAATTAATTTTTGCATAGCAACCTCTAGTTAGTTATATATTCAAAACCCAAATTTATTGGCAAATCTGATTTCTGAGATGTTGTCGTTCAGTTGCTAAGTCAAGTCTGACTCTTTGTGACCCCATGGCCTGCAGCACACCAGGTTTCTCAGTCCTTCACTATCTCCCTGAGTTTGCTCAGATTCATATCCATTGAGTTGATGATGCTATCTAGCCATCTCATCCTCTGCTGTCCGCTTCTTTTGTCTTCAGTCTTTCCCAGTATCAGGGTCTTTTCCAGTGAGTCAGCTCTTCACATCAGGTGGCCAAAGTATTCCAATTCAGCATCAGTCCTTCCAATGGATATTCAGGGTTGATTTCCTTTAAGAATGACTGATTTGATCTCCTTCTGAGATATGTTCCTCTATAAAATACTTTGTTAAAAATCCTTTAAAGTCTTATGAATATTGCATGCTTTTTCCTCTAGACAAGTGTAACGAAGACTTTGTTTCACAGATATTAGAATATTTCTAAATTTTCCATTTCTTAAGACAAAGTAGAATCATTTAGGAAATGTGAAGACAAAGCAAAAGATTAGCATTATATCTTTAAACAAGATAAGAATACAATGGTAGTCATAAAATTTCCTAAATTTCTGTAAAATTTAACTTTTGTTTACATTACTTTCTTTCACCCAAAATTGGTTCTTTTAGAATTTTAACAAATGTGGTTTATTTATCTATACAGGGGAAAGAAATCCACAGGATCTCTAATCATATTGGAAAATTAATTAGTTCTTTCAGGACTCAAAAAAAGTTAAATTTTTGAAAGCTTTGGATTTTTTTCTGTGAGAAATATATGGGCAAATGTGTGATTTTAAAAGTAATAATGACTAAAAAATTGCCTTAAACCTTGAACTAATTTCTCTGTGTGGTGTCTAATTATGGAACCTCAGAAATGTCACTGAAAGAATTAGCCCATTTCAGTGATGAAGGGTTATACTGCTTTTTTTTTTTTTTTCCCCACCCTTTTGTTTGATTCCCTTTTCTCTGGTATGTGCAAAAGCCCTTATGGGTGTGTTCAGGAACAATGTGTTGGCTCTCAAAGAAATGGTGGGCACACGAATTAGGTAGAAAGAAATAGTTAATCCAAGCATCACAAGTGACTGTATTTAGAAGCAGAGGATATGTCACTTTCATTTTTATCAGGGACATGTTTTTTCTTTCTCTTTTTAATTATAAAAATGACCCTAAAGTTTATTTCCTTTATAATATTTCATTGTTATGGAGGTATGAGGTGTGATTTTACAACATATATGTTAATGGTGTTTTAAAAATACCTTCAATGTTGTGTCTTGAAACATCCCTTTGATCTAATATGAATGTGTGATGATGACGTGCTGTATTTTACTTTTTGGCAGGTAACTATATAATCATATAGCTACATTTAGATGTGTGTTAATTAAATTTTATTAAGACACAAGTGGTACATGCAGACTTAATCAGATAGAAATGTAAGTAACTTAATTGGAGCTCCAAAAGGTTGAGTCAGAAAAATTCATTGTTTGAACTGAGAAACTACATCCTAAGAGAGAGAGAGCATCTGAATCCTTCAGCATCTCAGTACAATTTATTGGCCAAGTGAAGTATCGCAGTGGGAATATCACCTGGAGCATTTGACTTTCACTTTTAATTAATTCAACTCTAGTTCCTATTTTCCAGCATGAGAAGTTGATTAGAGAAAAACGAATGTTAGGGCCCAGGGCGACATGCCCCAGAATGTGCCTCAATGGCATATTGATTGTTTTGAATTAAAGTTAGAGATGGTCAGATGCAAGAGGGATACTTTGACCCTCCTGTCTCCCTGAAAGCAGGAAATAAATCTCTTATATGAAAGGTGTACTCCCTGCAACTGGAAGTGGAAGGACACCCTTATCCCCAGAGACAGGGAATTTGGGCCAAGAAGCCTTTATAAACAAATCTTGTTACTTTAAAAATTTCTACCCCAAGCCCAAATTCTGTTGAAATTCTTCACTAAGCATTCAAATTCTGTTTCTTTGTTCTATCAATTCCTCACAAATTTACTGTATCTTTAGCTAAAAAGTATAATAGCTGCCTGCTTTGGTCACTTCTTAGGTCCCACATCTGTGAGACTTCTATGTGCCCAAATAAAATTTGTTTCTTTCTTTCTCTCCTGTTAATGTCTTGTGTAAATTTTATTATTAATCCAGTTATAAGAACTCAAGAAGGATAGAGGGGGGAATTACCACTCTTTCCAGTACACTGGGACTCAGATGATTAGTATTCTTGGGACAGTTATGTCCTCAGTTAGCTCTTTGACATTACCAAGACCCCAAACCTTTCTTATTTTTGAAATATCAAATGGAAAGCTATGTTGATCCAGTTTCTCACAGGACTATCATGAGAACCTCAATAGAAGTAGATCTCTGAAATTTATAAAGCACTATACCAACACTGGCTAACATTATTGATAATTAAAATATAGGAATGTACATTGAGAATTTTGGTAGTCTGTGACAATCAAAAGTCAGCATTAGCTGATATCTCTAATAAATAACATTAAAATGTCTCTAAGTACCAACAAAATCACAGGTCTTCTCAAACTCTGATTAACATTCAGTATTTTTCTTTTGTCTTTTTTTGGCCACTTTATTATTTTTTAATTGAAGGATAACTGCTTTATAGAATTTTGTTGTTTTCTGTCAAACATCAACGAGAATCAGCCATAGGTACACTCATGTCTCTTCCCTCTCAGATTCAGTATTATAGCAATATTAATTCTATTTTACTATATTCAGATTTTTAAATCCTGATGTTAATACTTAAGTGATAAGCAACATTACTTCACTTAGCCAATATTATCGAGTCATTGTTATGCATGAAGCATTGATAAAGAAATATACAAGAATCAGATAAAGAACCTGGTGTAGATAAAGAAATATGCAAGAATTAGGTAAATAACTGATTGTTCTAAAATATATATTTACTCTCCAGGAATGTGCATGCAGAGAGGAAAGATCACATGAGGACACTGAGAGGTTGGCTATCTGTAAGCCAAGGGGAGGGACCTCAGAAGAAATCACACCTAACTCTCACCTTGATATTAGACTTCCAGCCAAGTTGACAGCAAAGTGTGATTTCTTCTGAGACCCATCTCCTTGGCCTGAAGGTGATCTTTCCTCTGTGCGTGTACTTTCCTGGTTTCTCAATGTAAGTCTAAATTTCCTTCTCTAGCAAGGACACTAGTCAGACTAGATTGAGGCCCACCAATGTGATCTCATTTAATGTTAATTACATCTAGAAGGACTCCCATCTACAAATACAGCTACATTCAGAGGTACCAGGGCTGATGTCTTAGCCATCAACATATGAATTTTGAGGGGACACAATTTGTCCATAATAGTATAAGAAGGGAATTTCAAGGCTGGGATTTGTAAAGGAAATGAAGTTCAGTAAAACTGCACACATGAAGATTCTTACTTCCTGGTATTTTGTTTATTTACTTTCAGTGTCATTACTAAAATATAATGATTGATTAAAGTTTAAATTAATCATAATAATTTTCTGCTTTAATTGTTTTTATTTATTCTCTCAGTTTTAAAAATCTTTCTAGGATTGATTGTATATATTTTTATCATTTTATTCTTCCTCCTCTACTGACTAGTTAATGATTCTTTCTATCCTTCAGTTGTTTTACTAAAGAATACATTCATTTATCCTTGCCATTGAGCTACCTAATATGAATTGTTACTTTTTCAGTTTACCAGTTGATGTTAGGACCCTTATTCTTTTCTGCTACCCTTCTTCCTTTTATGCTAATCTTAATATATATTTTGCATATATGAACAGTTTTAGTCCTAAAATGTATTATTGTTATTGTATTTTTAAGTTAAAATTTATTCATATAATCCATTTTTTTGCCCTTTATTCCTTCTTTAATTCCTGTTCTTCTGTGTAAAATTTTCTTTGATTTGAAGAACTTTCACAGATAGACTTTGAAAAAAAATCATGATGAATTGTACTAATTACATAGAAGTACTTTTATTTAAGTTTAAAGAATAGTTTAGAAGTTGTGTAATTAGGCTTCCCTGATAGCTCAGTTGGTAAAGAATCTGCCTGCAATGCAGGAGACCCTAGTTTCATTCCTGGATTGGGATGATCCACTGGAGAAGGAATAGGCTACCCACTCCAGAATTCTTGGGCTTCCCTGTGGCTCAGCGGGTAAAGAATCTGCCTGCAATGCAGGAGACTTGGGTTCAATCCCTGGGTTGAGAAGATCCCCTGGAGAAGAGAAAGGCTACCCACTCCAGTATTCTGGCCTGGAGAATTCAGTCCATGTGGTCACAAAGAGATGGACTTTCAGTCTATGTAACTGAAAACTAGTAGTATTCTTTCAATGTTTTAAGATGTTATAGCATTTTTCTGAGGATTCCTTCTTTTTATTTTTAATTTTTATTGGAGTACAGTTGCTTCACAATATTGTGTTAATTTCTGCTGTGCAACAAAGTCAACCAGTTGTACATACATCCACTCTTTTATAGATTTCCTTCCCACTTAGGTCACCATGGAGCACTGAGTAGAGTCCCTGTGCTATACAGTAGGTTCTCCGTTATCTTTTTATGTATAGAAGTGTATATATGTCAATCTCAGTCTCCCAAGTCATCCCACCCCCTCTTCTCCCCTTGATAACTATAAGTTTGTTCTCTACAACTGTGGTTCTATTCTGCTTTGCAAATAAATTTATCTCTACCAGGTTTCTAGTACAAGTAATACATAATATTTGTTTTTCTCTTTCTGACTTACTTTACTTTCTGTATGACAGTGTCTATGTCCATTTGTGTCTTTGCAGATGGCACTATTTCATTCATTTTTATGGCTGAGTGGTCATCTTCTTCATCCATTTCTCTGTCAATGGACATTTAGGTTGCTTCTATATCCTAGCTGTAGTACCTTGAGATGAAATGAACTCAGGTTACAGGAATCCTTTCAAATTCTGGTTTCCTTTGAATTGTACACCTAGTAGTGGAATTGCTGGATTGTACAGTAGCTCTATGTTTAGTTTTTTAAGGACCTTCATACTGTTCTCCATAGTGGCTGTACTAGTTTAAATTCCCACCAAAAATGGGAGGCTTCCCTTGTCTCCACACCCTCATAAGCATTTATTGTTTGTAGATATTTTTTGACGATGGCCTTCCTGATCAGGGTGAGGTGATAGCTCTTTGTAGTTTTGATTTGTATTTATCTAATATTTAGTGATGCTGAGCATTTTTTATGTGTTTATTGGCCATCTATATGTCCATTACTGTTTTAACTTCTAAAGTAATATGATATTTTATTGTCTCCTTTAAATTTTATCTTAGATTTTCTGCAGTTTTACTGTGATATGCCTAGGAGCGTGAATTTAACCAGCTTTAGTTTAGAACCAGCCATATATACTAAGGAACTCAAGCATAATCTAGTGTTGATGCTAATTGTGATGCTGACTAGTTTATGGATAGGTACTTAATAACTGTAGATTTTCATTGTAAAAGATCACTCTGGTGAAAGTACACTAGTGGAAGGGGAAATGGATCTAGAAATACAAAGACTAGTAAAGATATTATGGCATTAATATGTTTTGAATGCAAGTGAGCATAATGAAATGAAGAGAAGATATTTGTTACATAATATATGCTTTGTATGTAAACAGAATTTTATTATTTATAAGGACATGAGTTTGAGTAAACTCCGGGAGTTGGTGATGGACAGGGAGGCCTGGAGTGCTGCGATTCATGGGGTCGCAAAGAGTTGAACACGACTGAGCAACTGAACTGAACTGAACTGAACTAAAATAGGTTATACAAGAAAGGGAGTAATGAAGTGTGTCTTTCAAATTTGTGACTTAGATAATAACATGGATAATGTTAAGACTGATTAAAAATAAAAAACTACAAGGATGTGAATAGAATAGACTTTTTTTTTATTAATACCAGTGTGACATAGAAGAAAGAATTGTAGAAAACTGCATAATTATTCAAATTTTAGTTATTGCCTACAAAGAGCCTGTTCATAGATAAGTTGCATAACCTCTTCCGTCCTCAGTTTACTCATTTGTAAAATAAAGTGCCAATCCTAGATAAAAACCCAGTTTATTTTCCCAGCTCTAAATCTTAATTATTTAAATATAATAATATTGCTAATATATTAATCAAATATTTATATTTAATTTTATTCCAAATTATTATCTTCCTATGGAAATTCCACGCACTAAATAATAGAATTATAATAAATATAACACAATAATGTAACTAAAATGCATAATTAATCAATAATATGTATAAACCTATTAATTCAAATATAGAAAATGAAAGAAACTGATCATAAAATAAATATGCTACTAGCCAGTGGTAGCCTCTCCATGTGAATAAAAAGAGAAATCAGAATCTTCCTTTAAAATCTTCCAAAATATCTCCTACCTCCTTCTTCCCCTAGGCATAACCATATAGTTAAGCTCTAATCACACAAAATTAGTCAACTAGATTTTGTCATTAAAAGAAACTAATGTGTGTGTGTGTGATGTTCATATATTTTATTTTGGTTAGCTCTCCTAAACTGTATCCATTTTTTTCTTCATTTCATCTTGAACATCACCTGGAAATTTCCCTCTCATAAGTGCCACACTTTCTCAAAATGTTTTGCTGACCATCATATCTGGAGACATATTCAGAATTCAAGATTTAGGTTGAACATCTCTCCTTGGAAGATACAATCTCCCTCTGGTGAACAAGACTGACTATGCATCTGTGTGTGTTCATGCAACTTTTCATATTCCTTCATCATAATCTTTCTCTTCAGTTCACTTCAGTCACTCAGTCATGTCTGACTCTTTGTGACACCATGGACTGCAGCACACCAGCCCTCGCTCTCCATCACAAACTCCCAGAGCTTGTTCAAACTCATGTCCATTGAGTCAGTGATGTCATCCAACCATCTCATTTTCTGTCATCCTCTTCTCCTCCTGCCTTTAATCTTAGCATTAGGGTCTTTTCCAATGAGTCGGCTCTTCGCATCAGGTGGCCAAAGAATTGGAGTTTCAGCTTCAGCATCAGTCCTTCCAATGAATATTCAGGACTGATTTCCTTTAGGATGGACTGGTTGGATGTCCTTGCAGTCCAAGGGACTCTCAAGAGTTTTCTCTAACACCACAGTTCAAAAGCATCAATTCTTCAGCCCTCAGCTTTATTTATAGTCCAACTCTCATATCCATACATGACTACTGGAAAAACCAAAGCTTTGACAGACAGACCTTTGTTGGCAATGTCTCTGCTTTTTATTATGCTGTCTATGTTGGGCATAACTTTTTTTCCAAGGAGCAAGCATCTTTTAATTTCATGGTTGCAGTCACCATTTGTATGGACTTTGGAGCCCCCAAAAAGAAAGCCTCTCACTCTTTCCATTGTTTCCCCATCTATTTGCCATGAAGTGATGGGACCAGATGCCATGATCTTAGCTTTCTGAATGTTGAGTTTTAAGCCAGCGTTTTCACTCTCCTCTTTCACTTTCATCAAGAGGCTTTTTAGTTCCTCTTCACTTTCTGCCATTAGGGTGGTATCATCTGCATATCCGAGGTTATTTATATTTCTCCTGGCATAGTGCAAATAGTTTAGAGCTGTGCTATTCTTATCAATCTCTGAGATACAGTAGTGTGAAGCTTTTTCTTTAAATCTCTTTTTTTTAAATGAAGTTAAAAAAAAGGATAAAAAAACTGGTTTGGGGACAGGATTTTCAATAGATTGGAAAATGCTGTTGTCTAGTCATAAACTTCTAGTTATATCTTAGATACTAGAGCCATTTCAATATAACACAATAATAACTGCTTCATTCATCCAGTGTCAAGTCATTCTATGCCCTCCCTCTGTTTCAATAGCAAGTTTACAGTGCTTATGCTACATAGGTGCAATTTATTTATTTTGACATTATGTAGATATGCAAAACAGATTAAGTATTGCATTATCACATGAAAATAGAATATATTAACTGTTGTTGTCATTGCTCATTTTTACAACTAAAATGTTATAGCAATGTAAATGTTAAAAAAAAATACAATGTCAACACTGCATACTTGGGTCTGTCAGTTGTTATGGCAATGTTAAGGAGTTTAATTTGTTTGGGGCTTTAATGATAGCAATAGAAGAATAAACATAGTTTATCCTATGAATTAAAATGACCTTAGTATTAATAATTAACCCATAGCTATTTTTCAATAACAAAGAAATGATAAATATATGAAAATTATCCTAATCATATTTGACATGCACTGTAGCTATTATTTTATTCTTACACATTACTATGTTATTCTTTTTTCTTATTTTTTTTTCTTTTTAATATAAATTTATCTATTTTAATTGGAGGCTAATTACTTTACAATATTGTATTGGATTTGCCATACATTGACATGAATCCACCATGGATATACATGTGTTCCCCATCTTGAAACCCCTCCCACCTCCCTCCCCATCCCATCCCTCTGGGTCATCCCAGTGCACCAGCTCTGAGCACCCTGTATCATGCATCAAACCTGGACTGGTGATTTGTTTCACATGTGATAATATACATGTTTCAATGCCATTCTCCCAAACCATCCCACCCTCGCCCTCTCCCAGAGTCCAAAAGACTGTTCTATACATCTGTGTCTCTTTTGCTGTCTTGCATACAGGGTTATCATTACCATCTTTCTAAATTCAATACATATGCGTTAGGATACTGTATTGATGTTTTTTTTTCTGGCTTACTTCACTCTGTATAATCGGCTCCAGTTTCATCCACATCATTAGAACTAATTCAAATCTATTCTTTTTAATGGCTGAGTAATACTCCATTGTGTATATGTACCACAGCTTTCCTATCCATTTGTCTCCTGATGGACAGCTAGGTTGCTTCCATGCCCTGGCTATTATAAATAGTGCTGTGATGAACATTGGGGTATACCTGTCTCTTTCAATTCTGGTTTCCTCGGTGTGTATGCCCAGCAGTGGGATTGCTGGGTCGTATGGCAGTTCTATTTCCAGTTGTTTTTTTTTAAGGAATATCCACACTGTTCTCCATAGTCGCTGTACTAGATTACATTCTAACCAACAGTGTAAGAGGATTCTCTTTTCTCCACACTCGCTCCAGGATTTATTGCTTGTAGACTTTTGGATCACAGCCATTCTGACTGGCGTGAAATGGTACCTCATTGTAGTTTTGTTTTGCATTTCTCTGATAATGAGGGGTGTTGAGCATCTTTTCATGTGTTTGTTAGCCATCTGGATGTCTTCACTGGAGAAATGTCTGTTTAGTTCTTTGGCACACTTTTTGATTGGGTCGTTTATTTTTCTGGAATTGAGCTGCAGAAGTTGCTTGTATATTTTTAAGATTAACTCTTTGTCCATTGCTTCATTTGCTATTATTTTCTCCCATTCTGAAGGCTATCTTTAAACCTTGCTTATAGTTTCCTTTGTTGTGCAGAAGCTTTTAATTTTAATTAGGTCCCATTTGTTTATTTTTGCTTTTATTTCCAATATTGTGGGAGGTGGGTCATAGAGAATCCTGCTGTGATTTATGTCAGAGAGTGTTTTGCCTATGTTCTCCTCTAGGAGTTTTATAGTTTCTGGTCTTACATTTAGACCTTTAATCCATTTTGAGTTTATTTTTGAGTAAGGTGTTAGAAAGTGTTCTAGTTTCATTCTTTTGCAAGTGGTTGACCAGTTTTCCCAGCACCACTTGTTAAAAAGATTGTCTTTTCTCCATTTTATATCTTGCTTCCTTTGTCGAAGATAAGGTGTCCATAGGTATGTGGATTTACCTCTGGGCTTTCTTTTTTGTTCCATTGATCTATATATCTCTCTCTGTGCCAGTACCATACTGTCCTGATGACTGTGGCTTTGTAGTAGAGACTGAAGTCAGGCAGGTTTATACCTCCAGTTCCATTCTTCTTTCTCAAGATTGCTTTGGCTATTTGAGGTGGTTTTTTCTGTTGTTGTTGTTGTTTGTTTTTGTATTTCTGTACAAATTGTGAAATTATTTGTTCTAGTTCTCTGAAAAATACCGCTGGTAGCTTGCTACGGATTGCATTAAATCTATAGATTCCTTTGGGTAGTATACTCATTTTCACTATACTGATTCTTCCAGTCCATGAACATAGTATATTTCTCCATCTATTTGTGTCCTCTTTGATTTCTTTCACTGGTGTTTTATAGTTTTCTATATATAGGTCTTTAGTTTCTTTAGTTAGATATATTCCTAAGTATTTTATTCTTTTCGTTTCAATGGTGAATGAAATTGTTTCCTTAATTTCTGTTTCTGTTTTCTCATTGTTAGTGTATAGGAATGCAAGGGATTTCTGTGTGTTGATTTTATGTCCTGCACTTTACTATATTCATTGATTAGCTCTAGTAATTTTCTGGTAGAGTCTTTAGGGTTTTCTATGTAGAGGATCATGTCATCTGCAAACAGTGAGAGTTTTATTTCTTCTTTTCCAATCTGGATTCCCTTTATTTCTTTTTCTGCTCTGATTGCTATGGCCAAAACTTCCAACACCATGTTGAAGAGTAGTGGTGAGAGTGAGCACCCTTGTCTTTTTCCTGACTTTAGGGGAAATGCTTTCAATTTTTCACCATTGAGGATTATGTTTGCTGTGGGTTTGTCATATATAGCTTTTATTATGGTGAGGTATGTTCCTTCTATTCCTACTTTCTGGAGGGTTTTTATCATAAATGGATGTTGAGTTTTGTCAAAGGCTTTCTCTGCATCTATTGAGATAATCATATGGTTTTTATTTTTCAATTTGTTAATGTGGCGTATTACATTGATTGATTTGCGGGTATTGAAGAATCCTTGCATCCTTGGGATAAAGCCCACTTGGTCACGCTGTATGATTTTTTAAATATGTTGTTGGATTCTGTTTGCTAGAATTTTGTTAAGGATTTTTGCATTTCTGTTCATCAGTGATATTGGCCTGTAGTTTTCTTTTCGTGTGGCATCTTTGTCAAGTTTTGGTATTAGGGTGATGGCGGCCTCATAGAATGACTTTGGAAGTTTACCTTCCTCTAATTTTCTTGAAGACTTTGAGTAGGGTACATATTAGCTCTTCTCTAAATTTTTGGTAGAATTCAGCTGTGAAGCTGTCTGGTCCTGGGCTTTTGTTTGCTGGAAGATTTCTGATTACAGTTTCAAATTCCATGCTTGTGATGGGTATGTTAAGATTTTCTATTTCTTCCTGGTTCAGTTTTTGAAAGTTTTAGTTTTCTAAGAATTTGTCCATTTCTTCCAAGTTGTCCATTCTATTGGCATATAATTGCTGATAGTAGTTTCTTATGATCCTTTGTATTTCTGTGTTGTCTGTTGTGATCTCTCCATTTTCATTTCTAATTTTGTTGATTTGATTTTTCTCCCTTTGTTTCATGATGAGTCTGGCTAATGGTTTGTCAATTTTATTTATCTTCTCAAAGAACCAGCTTTTGGCTTTGTTAATTTTTGCTATGTTCTCTTTAGTTTCTTTTGCATTTATTTCTGCCCTAATTTTTAAGACCTCTTTCCTTCTACTAACCCTGGGGTTCTCTACTTCTTCCTTTTCAAGTTGATTTAGGTGTAAAGTTAGGTTATTTATTTGACTTTTTTCTTGTTTCTTGAGGTAAGCCTGTATGGCTCTGAATCTTCCCCTTAGCACTGCTTTTACAGTGTCCCATAGCTTTTGGATTGTTGTGTTTTCATTTTCATTTATTTCTATACATATATTGATTTCTTTTTTATTTCTTCTGTGATTTGTTGGTTATTCAGCAGCGTGTTGTTCAGCTTCCATATGTTGTAATTTTTAATAGTTTTTCTCCTGTAATTGACATCTAATCTTACTGCATTGTGGTCAGAAAAGATGCTTAGAAGGATTTCAATTTTTTGAATTTGCCAAGGCTAGATTTATGGCCCAGGATGTGATCTGTCCTGGAGAAGGTTCCATGTGTGCTCGAGAAAAAGGTGAAATTCATTGTTTTGGGGTGAAATGTCCTACAGATATCAGTTAGGTCTAAGTGGTCTATTGTATCATTTAAAGTTTGTGTTTCCTCGTTAATTTTCTATTTAGTTGATCTATCCATAGTTGTGAGTGGGGTATTAAAGTCTCCCACTATTACTGTGTTATTGTTAATTTCCCCATTCATACTTGTTAGCATTTGTCATACATATTGTGGTGCTCCTATGTTGGGTGCATATATATTTATAATTGTTATATCTTCTTCTTGGATTGATCCTTTGTTCATTATGTAGGGTCCATCTTTGTCTCTTTTCACTGCCTTTGTTTTAAAGTCTACTTTATCTGAGTATTGCTTCTCCTGCTTTCTTTTGGTCTCAATTTGTGTGGAATATCTTTCTCCAGCCCTTTACTTTTATTCTATATGTGTCCCTTGTTTCGAGGTGGGTCTCTTGTAGACAACATATACAAGGGTCTTGTTTTTGTATCCATTCAGCCAGTCTTTGTCTTTTGGTTGGGGCATTCAACCGATTTACATTTAAGGTAATTATTGATAAGTATGATCCCATTGCCATTTACTTTATTGTTTTGGGTTCGAGTTTATACACCCTTTCTGTGTTTCCTGTCTAAAGAAGATCCTTTAGCATTTGTTGGAGAGCTGGTTTGATAGTGCTGAATTCTCTCAGCTTTTGCTTGTCTGTAAAGCTTTTGATTTCTCCTTCATATTTGAGTGAGATCCTTACTGGGTACAGTAATCTGGGCTGTAGGTTATTTTCTTTCATCACTTTAAGTATGTCCTGCCTTTCCCTTCTGGTCCAAAGAGTTTCTATTGAAAGATCACCTGTTATCCCTATGGGAATCCACTTGTGTGTTATTTGTTGTTTTTCCCTTGCTGCTTTTAATAGTTGTTCTTTGTGTTTGATCTTTGTTAATTTGATTAATGTGTGTCTTTGGGGTATTTTGCCTTTGGTTTATCCTGTTTGGGACTCTCTGGGTTTCTTGGACTTGGGTGATTTTCCTTCCCCATTTTAGGGAAGTTTTCAACTATTATCTCCTCAAATATTTTTTCATGGTCTTTCTTTCTGTCTTCTTCTTCTGGGACTGCTATGATTCAAATGTTGGGGCGTTTAACATTGTCCCAGAGGTCTCTGAGGTTTCCTCATTTCTTTTAAACTTTTTTCTTCTTTTCTCCCTGTTTCATTTATTTCTACCATTCTATCTTCTACCTCACTTATCCTATCTTCTGCCTCCATTATTCTACTGTTGGATCCCTCCAGAGTGTTTTTTATCTCATTTATTGCATTATTCATTATATATTGTCTCTTTTTTATTTCTTCTAGGTCTTTGTTAAACCTTTCTTGCATCTTCTCGATCCTTGTCTCCAGGCTATTTATCTGTAACTCCATTTTGTTTTCAAGATTTTGGATCATTTTCACTATCATTATTTGGAATTCTTTATCTATCAGGTATATTCCCTGTCTCTTCCTCTTTTGTTTGGTTTGGTGAGCATTTATCCTGTTCCTTTACCTGCTGGGTATTTCTCTGCCTTTTCATCTTGTTTATATTGCTGTGTCGGGGTGGCCTTTCCATATTCTGGCAGTTTGTGGTCCCTCTTTATTGTGGAGGTTCCTCACTGTGGGTGGGGTTGGACATGTGGTTTGTCAAGATTTCCTGGTTAGGGAAGCTTGTGTCAGTGTTCTGGTGGATGGAGCTGGATTTCTTCTCACTGAAGTGTCCAGTAATGAGTTTTGAGCTGTCAGTGGGTTTGGTGTGACTTTGGGCAGCCTGTGTATTGCTCAGGGCTATGTTTCTGTGTTGCTGGAGAATTTACGTGTTATGTCTTGCTCTGGAACTTGTTGGCCCTTGGGTGGTGCTTGTTTCAGTGTAGGTATGGAGGCGTTTGATGAGCTCCTATCAATTAATGTTCCCTGGAGTCAGGAGTTCTCTGGTGTTCTCAGGACTTAAGCCTCCTGCCTCTGGTTTTCAGTCTTACCCTTACAGTAGCCTCAAGACTTCTCCATCTGTACAGCACTGATGGTAAAACATCTAGATTAATGATGAAAAGTTTCTCCACAGTGAGGGACACCCAGAGAGGTACACAGAGTTACATGGAGAAGAGAAGAGGGAGGAGGGAGATAGAGGTGACCAGGAGGAGAAGAGGGGGAATCAAAAGGGGAGAGAGCAAGCTAGCCAGTAATCACTTCCCTATGTGCTCTCCAAAGTCTGGATCCCTCAGAGATGTTCATGGAGTTACACAGAGAACAGGAGAGGGAGGAAGGAGACAGAGATGGCCAGGAGGATAAAAAGGGGGGAATCAAAAGGAGAGAGCCAGATCTAGCCAGTAATTAGTTCCTTAAGTGTTCTCCACAGCCCAGAACACATAAAGAGATTCACAGGATTGGGTAGAGAAGAGAAGGGGGAGGGAGGAGATAGAGGCGACCTAGTGGAGAAAAAGGAGAGTCCAAAGGAGGAGAGAGCAATCATGCCAATAATCTCACTCCCAAGTAAAAATGGGTATTGAAGATTGTGTTCTTAAAGGTACAAACTATAACAAATACCAAAACCAAAGATTAAAACTCTAGAGTAGAGGTTAGATTTTCAAAAATATAATATTAAAGAAAAAAACAAGGTAATAAAAATTATAATATATATATATATGAAGTCTGCTTTAAAAATGGGTCTTTTTTTTTGCAAAGTAATAGTAGGTTATAAAAATGAAAATTAAAGGAGTAGTAAGAAACGTGAAGAGGAACTAAAAAACCTCTTGAAGAAAGTGAAAGAGGAGAGTGAAAAAGTTGGCTTAAATCTCAATATTCAGAAAATGAAGATCATGGCATCTGTTCACTTCATGGGAAATAGATGGGGAAATAGGGGAAACAGTGGAATCAGTGGCAGACTTTATTTTTGCGAGGCTCCAAAATCACTGTAAATGGTGATTGCAGCCATGAAATTAAAAGACACTTACTCCTTGGAAGGAAAGCTATGACCAACCTAGACAGCATATTCAAAAGCAGAGACGTTACTTTGCCAACAAAAGTCCATCTAGTCAAGGCTATGGTTTTTCCAGTAATGAAAAACCATGTATGGATGTGAGATTTGGACTGTGAAGAAAGCTGAGCACCGAAGAATTGATGCTTTTGAACTGTGGTGTTGGAGAAGACTCTTGAGAGTCCCTTGGACTGCAAGGAGATCCAACCAGTCCATTCTAAAGGAGATCAATCCTGGGTGTTCTTTGGAAGGTATGATGCTAAAGCTGAAACTCCAGTACTTTGGCCACCTCATGCAAAGAGTTGACTCATTGGAAAAGACTCTGATGCTGGGAGGGATTGGGGGCAGGAGGAGAAGGGGACGACCAAGGATGAGATGGCTGGATGGCATCACTGACTCAATGGACGTGAGTTTGAGTGACCTCCGGAAGTTGGTGATGGACAAGGAGGCCTGGTGTGCTGCAATTCATGGGGTCGCAAAGACGGACACAACTGAGTGACTGAACTGAACTGAACTGAGAGGACTTAAAAATAATTTTTTAAAAAAAATTTAAAAAAATGCTAATAAGAAAAATATACCTAGGACTTTTTCTGGTGTGGTTGTGGACAGTGTGGGGTCAGTTCATTTTCAGATAGTTCCTTGATCCGGCTTATACTTCTCAAGATCTATAGGCCCCTTCCTATGTAGTCAGTGCTAACTGCAGGGTTTTAATCTATCCCATCTTTCACTTCCAAAGCAGTTTCCTCTGTTTGTTTTAGCTTCTTCTGTTTGCTGGTCTCTTCAGTGTCTAATTTCTGCCCTGACACAAGGGGGCGGTGGCGGTCATGTTTTTAGGCTCGCTTGTCAGTCATGCTGTGGGGAGGGAGGAGCACTGCAAACAAATATCACTGGCATGTGTTGTGTACGGAGTGCTCACAGTGTCTCTACCGCACTGGGTTTGCCCCATCTCCCTGCGTGTGTGCTTTCCCAGTTTACACTCTTCAGGCTCTAGGTTGCTCTGTTGGTAACTGTCTGAGGCGGGCCCCTGGGTTGCATGTATTCCCAGGTCTAAGCCTCTCAGGTTCAGGTTCTTGGGTACTCTACAAAGCACAGTTGGGCCTGCGTTTTGTGCCCTCCCCAGATCCAAGCAGCTCAGGCGACCAGCTGCTTGGCAAGCACAGTCACCCCAAGTTGTGGGCTGCAGCTTATTGCCTCCCCTGTCCCAGCCGCTTGGTTTTCTGGGTGTACAACTGGCGCACCTCAGGTGTGCCGTGTGTCTCTTCTGGGGAGCTGATCTCCGGCTGCGATCCTCCCAGCAGAAGTCGACTGTCCAGAATCCCAAGAAATCTTGGTTAGCAATGAAGCCTGGTTGCCGTTTGGTAGATGATGCTCTCTGGGGCCACGATTGCCCCCTTCTGGCTCTGGCTGCCCTCACCTGCCTGTCTCTGGAGATGGGCCAGTCTGCAGCCAGCTAGCTCTGCTCAGTCCTTTGTTCTATGAGCAGGCCTGGTGGTGTCTTAGGTTAGGGCTTTTCATGGGATGGCTAGCCCACGGTCTGGGTTGCTATCTCAAGTTAGTTCCCTCAGATTGCCCTCAGGGCATTCAGGCCCGGTCCTTACCCTAAGGTAGATGGTGCCTCTCTGTCCAGTCCCCGCTTGCCAGTGGCAGATGTGGGCGTCTGGGCTGCTTTGCCACTGGGGGAGTTACCGTTGGGCATGTAATCTGTGGGTTTTAATTATTTACTTATTTTTCCTCCCAGTTACGTTGCCCTCTGAAATTCCAAGGCTCACCACAGACCCACCGGTGTGAGTGTTTCCTGCTATTTGGAAACCTCTCTTTTTTAAGACTCCCTTCCCCGGACAGACCTCCATCCCTACCTCTTTTGTCTCTCTTTTTATCTTTTATATTTTTTTTCCTACCTCGTTTTGAAGACAATGGGCTGCCTTTCTGGGTGCCTGATGTCTTCTGCCAGCATTCAGAAGTTGTTTTGTGGAATTTACTCAGCGTTCAAATGTTCTTTTCATGAATTTGTCGGGGAGAATGAGCTCTCCCTGTCCTATTCCTCCATCATCTTAGGACCACCCCCTATGTTATTCTATTTGTAAGACAACGGAGAGACATTAGTTCAACCCTTGCCTGAACTTCCACATGTTTGGATTAAAGCCAAGGATGTAATTGTTATAAAGTTGTTCTATTGTACCGATTCATATGTCCTTCACTGGTGGACATCAAGGATAGACAAACCGTCTTCCAGTTTCTTCTTTTATGATAATACAGTTTAAAAACCAGTGATACCCATTAGTGACTATACTGAAATGAACCTTCTTTGGATTTATGAGAATTCTGAAGATACAATGATCTTCCATACTTGCTTACTATTGTCCATTTCAGCAACAGGATATGATACAAACTGCCTTTGCCTACTTTGAGTATATCTGAGGCTAGAGATCTAGGTGCTCTTTGCCAAGGAAATGTATTTATTTATGTTCAAAGTAGTGTAGGAAGCACTTAACAATTGATTTCAAGCATAAAGTCTACACACACACATACAAATACACTGTAATACTTGAATATATTTTCATTCAAATTGTTCTGTGTGCATTATACTCACTAATCTTCCACCAGCTACAAAAACGTACTTTTACTTCCTGTTGAAACAATTCTATTAGAACACTCTTCAATGAAATTACTGGGTTAAATGTCAAAATCTGGATAATATCCTAAATAGTCAACTTCTGGAAAGTTCTAATTATGACTTTGAGTTTCTGTTCTTAATTGTGTATTTTCAGTCTTTATCAAAATTTTTAAACATGAAATTATTTTTCAAGGAGTATAGTGTAAAGTTTGAGCAAGCTCCCAGAGTTGGTGATGGACAGGGAAGCCTGGTGTGCTGCAGGTCCAAGGGGTCACAGAATCAGACACAGGACTGAGTGACTGAACTGACTGAACTGATAGTGTAAAACAGTTATATCTATTTAAGTTAAAATTTTTGAAATGAAGTGATTTAACATTTAGTACTACCAGACACTCTTTGCTATTAGCATTACTCTCAATATTTTCAACGGGACATTGTCTTAGAATGAAAGTCAAAATTAAATGAGCCACCATAAGTTATATGTAAAATTATGAGTTCTTTTTATCTTGACTGTTAAATAAGAAGAGTTTCAAGTGTAACTGTGTGTATTACTCTTGTGGAGTAAAATCTACCTATTAATACAGAGAAGGGATCACTCTTTCAGATTTTCCCATGTGCACTTCCCTGGTGGCTCAGTGGGTAAAGGATCTGCCTGCAATGCAGGAGACCTGGGTTCAGTCCCTGGGTTGGGAAGATCCCCTGGAGATGCCCTGGGTTACATGGCAACCAACTCCAATATTCTTACCTGGAGAATCCTCATGGACAGAGGAGCCCGGTGGGCTAAAGTCCATGGGTAACAAAGAGTCAGACACGATGGAGCAACTAAGCACATTACTTCTCAGCATAAGTTAATAAGCTGAAAATCACAGAGATTTCCCATAGCAGGGAAAATATGGTAAAAGAGTGGAATTTTATTTTCAAGCCTACAACTTTAAGAATGAGCTTCTGCCTCATTACAGGATCATTTGTTAATTTGTATTGAGATGTGGTGAGGAAAATTGTGATAATTTAAATTATCATTGAAGCTTGTCAGGTATAATTTTAGTGAAAATATGAGTGTTGTATAAGAAGGAATTAGGGCCATAAAGAAAACTATTAATTTTTATTCAAGTATGTCTATATTTTTATTTCAATCCCTCAATTTGGTCTTCTTGAGGATGATCTATAATTAATTTGTACACAATGACTGCCCTCTGTTTTTACTTCTTTCAAATTCCTCATAGCTTAAATAGCTTGTCCCCTCCAGCCACCCACAATTAAAAATTATGCTTCTATTATAAAAACATAAAAGGTGGAAGCAAAAGAGTAGTGAGGAATTATGGAAACAGAAAGACCTGTCTGAAGGTCATCATGGTTAGATGTGATGGCACAGAAACACCAAAGTACCGTGCTTATTTTGTCCTTACTCTACCATATTCCATGACCAGCTCTCCTTTCTGATTGCCAGTCTTGTGGAGAAATAGCAGCCAGTGA
Source organism: Oryx dammah (assembly GCF_014754425.2). NCBI lineage: Eukaryota > Metazoa > Chordata > Mammalia > Artiodactyla > Bovidae > Oryx > Oryx dammah. Next base: position 84,421,069 of record NW_024070202.1, read on the forward strand.
TTTTATAATATACCTTCCAATTCTTCTTAATTCTTACAATTCCCAGCTTTTTCCTACAGCTGAATTAGGTCTTTTGCTTATAATACTCATACCGTTTCTGCTTCCTTAATTGAACTTTAATTGATAAAGATGATTTTAGGACCTTCATAATCTTCAGTCAATTCAGTTGCTCAGTCATGTCCAACTTTGTGACCCCATGAAACGCAGCACACCAGGCCTCCCTGTCCACCAAATCCCAAAGTCCACCCAAACTCATGTCCATTGAGTCGGTGATGCCATCCAACCATCTCATCCTTTGTCATCCCCTTCTCCTCTTGCCCTCAATCTTTCCCTAGCATCAGGGTCTTTTCAAATGAATCAGCTCTTGACATCAGGTGGCCAAAGCATTGGAGTTTCAGCTTTGACATCAGTCCTACCAATGAACACCCAGGACTGAAATCTTTTAGAATGGACTGGTTGGATCTCTTTGCAGTTCAAGGGACCCTCAAGAGTCTTCCCCAACACCACAGTTCAAAAGCATTAACTCTTCAGTGCTCAGCTTTCTTTGTAGTCCAAATCTCACATCCATACATGACCACTGGAAAAACCATAGCCTTGACAAAAAAGACCTTTGTTGACAAAGTAATGTCTCTGCTTTTTAATATGCTGTCTAGCTTGGTCATAACTTTCCTTCCAAGGAGAAAGTGTCTTTTAATTTCATGGCTGCAATCACAGCTGCCATCATGGCTTCCATGATTTTGGAGCCCAGAAAAATAAAGTCAACCACTGTTTCCCCATCTATTTACCAGGAAGTGATGGGACCAGATGCCATGATCTTAGTTTTCTGAATGTTAAGCTTTAAGCCAACTTTTTCACTCTCCTCTTTCACTTTCATCAAGAGGCTCTTTAGTGCTTCTTCACTTTCTGCCATAAGGGTGGTATCATCTGCATATCTGAGGTTATATATCTCCTGGCAATCTTGATTCCAGCTTGTGCTTCCTTCAGCCCAATGTTTCTCATGATGTACTCTTTATATAAGTTAAATAAGCAGGGTGACAATATACAGCCTTGACATACTCCTTTTCTTTTTTGGAACCAGTCTGTTGTACCATGTCCAGTTCTAACTGTTGCTTCCTGACCTGCATACAGGTTTCTCAAGAGGCAAGTCAGGTGGTCTGGTATTCCCATCTTCTTTCAGAATTTTCCAGTTTATTGCGATCCACACAGTCAAAGACTTTGGCATAGTCAATAAAGCAGAAATAGATGTTTTACTGGTACTCTCTTGCTTTTTCAATGATGCATCAGATGTTGGGAATTTGATCTCTAGTTTCTCTGCCTTTTCTAAAACCAGCTTGAACTTACCTCTACTTAATCTGAAAAATCAGACATGCTATAATGACCTTGTGGTTTTATATTATTCCCTCTACCTATAATTCTGACAGTTCTTTTCTTACTTGTATCTACTTGTTGAACTCTCATACATCTTTAAAATATTAATATGCCATTTCATGAAGACTTCTAACCATACTAGCCATTGATAATATCATTTACTATCTAAGTTTCATTTTAGTTTTCGTTTTTAGCTTGATTCTGATTTTGTTATATCTATTAACAAATGAAACATTGAATATCTGGCTCAACAATACTGATATCTTCTTTTTGGACAGTTTGTTTTCTGATTGTGATTGTTCCACCAATGTTAAGTATAGTGTTTAGCACATAATCATTTCTGGACAATTTAGTCAGCTGTAATAGCTAATCTTATATTTCTTTAGAAGTAGACTTTCAAAAACTATTTTAAACTGCTAAAGTTGGTGGTGATTTCTCCTTTCAATGTAATAAATTATATATATACACACTATGTAGAATCAGTTTTATACCCTTTGTTATTATTGTTTCTGTGACTATAACATATGTATTATATATATAATATACTATGAAGAATCACCTTTTATATCTTTTGTTATGGTTGTTTCTGTGGCTAATTTCCCCTACTAGGTTAATACCATCTGAATGAAACACATTTTTTGCTTGAAAAATAATTTTTGCATCACTGGAATGTTCAAAATGTAGAGTGGATGGATGTACATGTCTTAGTTAGTTTAGTTCAATTGTCATTTTTAAATTAGAAAATTAACTTTCATAAGAAGACTGCAATCAGAGGAAACCTTCAGCTGATAAAAACTTTTAAGATGTTTTATTCAGTTTTTACTAATGTATCAACTACTCAGAAATTAAAATGATCTAGCTGTCAGGTTCTGAGCTCATCTATGGTTAGCACATATTCATCTAAGTAGAAAAGCTTTTTTATAGGTGATTTTGTTTTTACACATTAGTGGTAAACATTTATGATACTTAATTCCTATGCTTTCTTAGGTAACAGATGTTGTCAATTGACATTTGCTAACTACTTCACAGAGTGTGATTTTGTAGGTGGGCTGCTCAGATTTAGTTTTTGCTGAATGACTTCATAAATTTTTATTAAACCTGTTTTGACAAAAATCATATCCTTTATTCTAGATATACTGAAGCCCAGAGCAGATTTATTGATAATGAATTCTGAGTAGAAAAATAAGAGTTTGAGATATGTAAGACAGAAACCAAAAGGGAAAAAAGAACCCCTATGTCATTGGTCCCCAGCTATGGATTCTATGCCTAGGGAACCTTTAGCTTAATGCAATCAAACAGTAAATCCAAGCATTCACCAAGCATCTTTGTTAGAATGTTTGAATAGCATTTTCCATGCATATATATTTTTTTCAAAATATATAAATGTTTACAATATCTTTTGCCTTAAATGTGTCTGTTAAAGCTTACCACCTATATCTTTATGCTCAAGTAGATCAGGAATTACTGCTGTGTATAATTAAAGTATCTATGGTGTGTTTTCCATTTGTTGCCAAAAAGGTAGTCTCTGTAGCATAAGAACTATGAGTAACAAATAATGAATATTTGTAAAGTTTGAATTTAATATCATATAACATTACCATTTCAAAATAATTTACAAGAATAACACAAAATAATACTTCAAAATAATAATGCCAAAACACCATCACTTTTTCCTATTTTAGCACTAATTTGATTTTACTATTAATATCAAACCAAATCATTTTGCAGTTTTAACTTAGAGGAAATAATAATGAATGTTTAAATTCAAAACTAAGATAGAAATTTGAGATATGGGAGTCAAATAAAAAATGAAAATGAGGCTGACATTCAACAGTTTATTTTTAAAATTTGGTTTTTACCTCTTTGCCTTTTTAAAATAATCTTTGTTTTAGCCCTCACTATCAAAGTTAAGGTCAAGCCTTATCTGTTTATTAAAAAGTTCTAATCAAATTTACTAGACAATCCTCAATATGTTATTACTCTTATTTATTCTTAGAATCTAGAGATCTGAACTTCCAACTCATCAGTGAGAATCAAATGAGGTTCATTGTGTGGACTTCTGAATTCCATTCAGTACAATTTAAAAATACTTTTAAAGGTAAACAAAGCACACAAACTTAGTCATACATCAATGACCTTCAAAATAATGTCCTCAAAAATATTGCTTATACAATTACATTTTTAACAAAAACAAGATTGTCATGTTTGTAAGATATGGGTATGCCCTTATCCTAAATGCAGACAGAAGGTACTTAGTGTATTACTGGAACAGGGATCTTAACATCTGCTCAACAAATGACCAAAGCTCTCTTGCCAAAGGTCAGTCAAGTCCCTTGTGAGTGACTCATCCCTTCCCCACATCTTCATTGAATTTTCCATTGCTTTCATTCTTTGAAAATCGCAACCTAGCAAGTTTTGATACCAAGACTCATAAGAAAATACACATTGTGCCATTTCTTTCCTAAAGAAACTTTTAATATTTCTTTAACCTTTTTGTTACAATATGCTTAAAACATAACATTTTATAATTTAAGGTGCAGTATATGTGTCATATAGATCGAAAGTAATGTGATTGTCATTGTACCCAAAGTTAACATTTATGTCATGTCACAAAATTGCATATTTTTGCAGATGGAATAAAGATGTTATCTCAGCAATTTTAGTGATTATAGTACAATATTGTCTATATTCACTATGCTGTACTTTAGATCTCTAGTTCTTATATGTTAATAGTTGCTGGTTTGAAAGTGATGTTAAAGGTGGGTTGTGAACTTCATCTCACAAGCTTTCTCTGAATCATGTATATATTCTAGCTCATCAATTAATATGTCCCTTCTTTTACCTTTTTAATATATTGGCATTCCAAATTTAAGAATCACGTTTGTAAAAAGTTTTAATTTTTTAATTAATATGTAAATCCAGTGAGTTTCTGATAAAAATATAAACAATTTTTTTAAGAAACTTAACAAGCTGAATTCATAATTGATGTAGAAAGATAAGTAAGCATTATAGCAGGTGTTTTTAAAAAAGCTAAAAACAAGGTAATTATCCTATCAAACATTGATTGTTTAATAAATGTAGTCATTGATGAAACAAAAATTTGGTGCAGATATGGGGAAATATATCAATCCAATAAAAAGAGGATTTAGTAATGGAATTTAGTAATGGAATTTAAGTAGTAGATAATTACTGCTGCTGCTGCTGCTAAGTCGCTTCAGTCTTGTCCGACTCTCTGCGACCCCATAGACGGCAGCCCTCCCGGCTCCCCCATCCCTGGGATTCTCCAGGCAAGAATACTGGAGTGGGGTGCCATTGCCTTCTCCCAGATAAGTACTAGTCCATCTCAAAGAGATGGGAAAAGGATAGTCTAACAATGCCTGATGTTGGAGCCACCTGGTTTTCACTTTATATTACAAGAATTGAAACAATACCTTCTGCTGCTGCTGCTAAGTCGCTTCATTCATGTCCAACTCTGTGCAACCCCATAGGCAGCAACCCACCAGGCTCCTCTGTACACAAATTCTCTAGGCAAGAATACTGGAGTGGGTTGCCATTCCCTTCTCCCCCAAACAATAGAAACAGAAGCAATAAATACATTAGGAGAAAATAGAACAGAATTACATATGAAGTTCTTGCAGGAAAGAATTTTTTGATACAATTGAAACAGTAAATAAAATACGGATACACATTTTCCTAAATTAACATTTGTCACTTCTTTAAGATTAAAAGAAAAGTAGATAGAAGATGGGAAGAAAAAAATTATACAACAGTATGATAGGCATACGTGTGCTTCCCTGGTTACTCAGTGGTAAAGAATCCACCTGCCAATGCAGGAGACACGAGTTTGATCCCTGTGTTGGGAAGATCCCCTGGAAAAGGAAATGGCAACCTACTCCAGTATTCTTGCCTGGAGAATCCCAAGGACAAAGGAACCTGGTAGGCTACAGTCCATAGAGTAGCAGAGTCAGACACAACTGTATAAGAGCTATTGTGGTAGAAAAGACCAAGGTGTCACTAAACTTCCCTTGCCAGTATTTAAGCATGGTATAGCAGTGGACACATCCTATGAATTGATTGGTCCTACCATATAACATCTAGCAGCTGCCAATTAATAGTGACCAACTGGCCTCTGAGAGGTGCAAATCAGATGTGTTAAAGATGACATTCTGCAAAAGCAACACAATTCTTCAGGATAAGAATAGCTCTTATGCTAATGCCAGTTATGTGGCACTGTGTTCCCAAAAGGTATTACACATGGGTTCAGTAACCACACGGTAGGAAAAAAACTGGGAATAGTGATATTTATTGCACCTAATTAGACCCATCCTTAGAATGTGTTCTTTTCATCCCCCAATTTTTATATAAAAAGTGAGTTCCTTAGTAAATTGTCTAGTAGTACAATTTCAATCTGTTATACTCTATCTGGTTTTTGTTAGACTGCTGAAGTAAATGTGGCTATGAAGAGAATCATCATTTTTGCACTTAGATAATTTGAAGATTGTACCACCTAAGACACTTGACACTTGAAATATGATTCCATAATTTCCTTATTCTGGTGGGGTTTAAGTTTTCTCGTGCAGAAAATTTTAAACTAGATATTGGTGGTGGTTTTAAAACTATGATTTTAATGAAAGTTTTATTCCTTGAGTTGCACTAAAATATTCAGTCTCTTGATCCAAATAATTTTGTTTGTTTTTGTTTCTTTACAAAGAGAAATACAATGTGCTCAATTTTGTTTTCATCCCCTAATATTCTTGTCTTCAAAACATTAGCATTCAGTTCTTCTGCCTACTTTATCATTAGATACAGTGTTGCCTGACTTGCAAAATCGTTCCCATGATCATCACATAAATGTACTACATCAGTAACTCATGATGTAGTATATTCTTTAAGGAACACTGTGACCTCCAGACTCTTTACCTCATGATCAATTTTGAGGACAACTAAAATTCATGATTATCAAAATCTTCTCCAGCGTTAAATTTTAATAAGCATCTTCCATCTGTTTCTTCTTTCAAATGTTCTTATATCATCTGCTAGTGCTTCTAGTGTTACAGCCTGGAGGGCTATAGTCCATAGGGTCTCAAAGAATCAAATATAACTGAAGCAACTTAACACACACACACACACACACACACACACACACGAGTGTTGTTAGCTCCCTTAATACAATGGCTGAAGGATTCTGTATATTTATTTGTGGGAATCATAATGCAAAGTGCCTATATGAATAAACCACTCATTGATTTATCATCCTAAGTCTCAATAGTTTTCTAGACAATGGGACCTTTTTATAGAGAAATATAGGAAAAAATATATTTCTTATATCCAGCAAAGTATCTAGTATCATTTGTGTTTGTGTTTGGATTGAAGTTTTCAGAAAGAAGCCTTTATGAGATTTACTGAGAAAATTATTATAATAAATTGCCTTTTCTATGAACATATATATGTGCGTGATAAATCGCTTCAGTAGAGTCCGACTCTGCCACCTCATGGAGACCCCGCCAGGCTCCCTGTCCATGAGGATTCTCCAGGCAAGAATAGTGCAGTGGGTTGCCATGCTTTCCTCCAGGGAATCTTCCCAACCTAGAGATCAAACCTGTGTCTCTTGGCCTCCTGCTGCTGCATTGGCGGACAGGTTCTTTGGCACTAGCACAAACTGGGAAGCCTTCACAATTATATATATATATATATATATATATATATATACAGTTCAGTCACTCAGTTATGTCTGACTCTGCGACCCCATGAACTGCAGCATGCCAGGCTTCCCTGTCTTTCACCTTCTCCCAGAGCCTGCTCAAACTCATGTCCATTGAGTTGATGATGCCATCCAACCATCTTGTCCTCTGTTGTCCTCTCCTTCTCCTGCCTTCAATCTTTTCCAGCATCAGGGTCTTTTCTAATGAGTCAACTCTTCTCATCAGGTGGCTAATGTACTGGACAGCTTCAGCATCAGTCCTTTCAATGAATATTCAGGACTGATTTCCTTTAGGGTTGACTGGTTTGATCTCCTTGAAGTCCAAGGAACTCTCAAGAGTCTTCTCCAGCACCACAGTCTGAAAGTGTCAATTCTTTGGTGCTTTATCTTATTTATGGTCCAATTCTTACTTAGCTTTCAAAGAGCTGAATAGATTTCTCTTAATCATAGAAGGAAATTACCTCAGGGTTGAAGAAGCATAGAAAACTTATGCTGAGGAAGAAATTCTAAGAATTATATGACCCAGATAAAGTAGAAAATTATAAAAATAAATCTTCTATAATATCATTGCTGTCTCTAAAACACATCTTATTATATATAAATTTTATTTGTTTGCTCATGTCCTCATGTTAATTGTGCATGCCATTTACAGTGAGTCCTCAGTTCTGCATGAGCATAAAGTACCAACCAGGAAAATATTTTAAAGCAGCATTGAATAAGCATTTAGGCTTGTTGTTATTTTGTCACTCAGTCGTGTCTGACACTTTGAGACCCCATGGACTGCATGCAACATGCAAGGCTTCCCTGTCCTTTACCATCTCCTGGAGCTTGCTTAAACTCATGTCCATTGAGTTGGTGATACCATACTACCATCTCATCCTCTGTCATCCCCTTCTCCTCCTACCTTCTGTCTTTCTCAGCATCAGGGTCTTTTCCAATGAGATGACATTTAGGCTAGGAAATTATTTTTATGTGGCAATGGAACATATTTTTATCAAAAAGTTATATCTAACTACTAGTTTAGAACTACACACAGTATCGAGATACCAGGTCATATCAGAAACCAGGGTGCCTGTGTGCTCTCTTCAACCTTCTTTATTCATCCCAGTCATTCCCTGGTGTGCAAATGGTATGAAGAATGAGTAGTCTTATTATTGTTCCAAGTGCCACGGTTTACACTTTAATTCTTTCCACACTAAGGTCAATTTTTGAGGTCAATTCTCAATTTTTTTTTGTCCTATGTTTATCTACATGTTGTTGATGTTGTTGTTCAGTTGCTCAGTTGTGTCCAATTCTTTGTGACCCCGTGGACTGCAACACACCAGGCCTCCCTGTCCTTCACCATCTCCTGGAATTTGCCCAAGTTCATGTTCATTGCATCAGTGATACCATCCAGCTGTCTCATCCTCTGACACCCTCTTATCCTTCTGCCCTCAATCTTTCCTAGCATCAGGGACTTTTCCAATGAGTAATCTGTGCGCATCAGATGACCAAAATACTGGAGCTTCAGATTTAGCATCAGTCCCTGCAGTGAATATTCAGGGTCGATCTCCCTTAAGATTGACTGGTTGATCTCCTTGCTGTCCAAGGGAATTTCATCAGTCTTCTCCAGTACCACAGTTTGAAGGCATCAATTCTTTGGTGTTCTGCCTTCTTGACCATACAGCTCTCCCAACCATGTGACCATTGGGAAGACCATAGCCTTGAGTATATGGACCTTTGTCTATCTCTGTGTAGTGCAGGTGATTTAGTCGCTAAGTCATATCCAACTCTTTTGATCCTGTGGGCTCTAGCCTGCCAGGCTCCTCTATCCATGGAATTCTCCAGGCAAGAATACTGGAGTGGGTTGCTGTATCCTTCTCCAGGGGATCTCCTTGACCCAGGAATCAAACCCAGGCCTCCTGCATTGCAGGCAGATGATTTACCAACTGAGCTATGAGGGAAGCCCCTATCTATATGTAGACTTTTAAATTTAAATTTATGTGTTTGAAGAATATTTGTGCTCATTATACTCATTCAGGAGCATGGTGCATCACACATTATTCATTTCAGTGTATCTAGGTGGCAACTAGATGTAAAAATAGAGATTACAGAAGAGATTTAAAACCAAGATTTCATGGAGCCTACATATTTGTTTCATTTGCTTCAAAGATAACACATCTGCTAAACACTTTCTTCATGTAATTTTTTTTCACATAGTTGTTGCAATGTGGCCCTGAACAAGATACTCTCTAATACATGTGTGCATATTCAGTCGTCTGATTCTCTGCGACCACATGGACTGTAGGCTTCCAGGCTCCTCTGTCCATGAGATTTCCAAACAAGAATACTGGAATGGGTTGCCATTTCCTTTGTCAGGGGATCTTCCTGATACAGTTACATTTCAGTCGCTCAGTTGTGTCCAACTCTTTGCGACCCCATGAATCACAGCACGCCAGGCCTCCCTGTCCATCACCAACTCCCAGAGTTCACTCAGACTCACGCCCATCGAGTCAGTGATGCCATCCTGCTTCCTGATACAGATACTCCCTAATAGAGGGAAAGCTAGCTAGACAGTAACACATTCAATGAATTGCTGGCATAGTCTGCTCCATCCCCTCTCCTCTGTTTTCAAGTTATAGCTGAGTCTCTTCTACAAATTACAAGCAATCTGATCATCACTATGGGTTTAACTCCCAGGTACCCCTAAGACTGAATGCTCATAACTGATCCTACTCAAAAGCGCAGATCATCAGGTCTTCATTCTCAACAACTATTGTCACCAGACTGAGTCACCACATGTGCTCCAGTCTTTGCCTGAAACCACAGAATTTCCTTGGGCTGAGTGCAGGGAAACAGTGGAGCACTTTCTAAATATGTTCATAGTAGCTTGGCTTAGCATTTGCTTCCAATTTTCACATAATTTTCTTCCTTAATAGCCTCAAATCACAGCTAGTATATGCACCATGCCCCAGATCAAAGAATAAGTAGAGCATGGTACATTTCTCAAATAACCCCATCATTACACAAGCAACTTTTTCTCAGTCTCCTTCTGGAAAAATCCTTTCACCTTCTTCAGATCTCTGGCAGGGTGAAAGTAGAGCCTAATAATAGTATTAAGGAGGGCAAAAAATCAATCTGCATGCATGCATATAATTCAGTCTTAAAGTGACTCTAGTGTTTTCTTCCAAAACAATGAGGTGTAAAGCCTTATAATTATCCAAAATGAGAATTTATCACTGTCAGTTTCACCAAATCAATGGAATGCTGGAGATTATTTCCTAACATAGGATCTGAAACATGTAAATGCATGACCAAATCATCAAATACCAGCATCTTCCCATCTACCAATTTCATATGTGCACGTGCATGTGTGTATCTGTATTTCTGAATAATACAGATGATATTGAACCTCTCTATTCTTTCCTTAATTTAGCAAACATTTTCAAGTCCCTACATTGCATCATACAGTGCACTATATGAGAGGAGTAAAAGGATGACTAAGAAGATAATCCTTATTCTAATGAAACTTATAGTCTCAAGGGAGAGATATTAATTTAAATGTAAAATAGCTCTGTTGAGTGCTCTGCAGGAAATATTCAGGGTTCAGTAAATGTCTATAAGAGGACACTTGACCTCATCTGAGGGGTTAGACAGGCTTCACAGAGGAAGTGATATGTCTATTGAAATTTGAAGAATGATTTGGAGTTAAGTAGACAAAGAGGCAGAAAGCTTTTAATATAGAGAGACTATCAAGTGAAAGAACCAAGGAGTGTAAGGAGCATGGCATTTTTTTTTTCTTATTTATTTATTTATTTTTTTTATTTTACTTTACAATTCTGTATTGGTTTTGCCATACATTGACATGAATCCACCACGGGTGTACATGCGTCCCCAAACATGAACCCCCCTCCCACCCCCCTCCCCACAACATCTCTCTGGGTCATCCCCGTGTACCAGCCCCAAGCATGCCATATCCTGCATCGGACATAGACTGAGGAGAACATAGGCAATACACTCTCCGACATAAACCACAGCAGGATCCTCTATGATCCACCTCCCAGAATTCTGGAAATAAAAGCAAAAATAAACAAATGGGACCTAATCAAAATTAAAAGCTTCTGCACAACAAAGCAAAATATAAGCAAAGGGAAAAGACAGCCTTCCGAATGGGAGAAAATAATAACAAATGAAGCAACTGACAAACAACTAATCTCAAAAATATACAAGCAGCTGAAGCAACTGACAAACAACTAATCTCAAAAATATACAAGCAACTCCTTCAGCTCAATTCCAGAAAAATAAACGACCCAATCAAAAAATGGAGCATGGCATTTTTGAAAGCAAGTGTGGGCAAAATGCATGTTAAGGGAAGTCAAGGATGTGAAAGGTGTGAAGCTAAAGGGATGAGAAGAAGCCAAAGCATGCAGAACACAGAACCATAAATATGATCACCTCAAAACCTGACCTCCCTCTCAGAAACTTATTCCCACTCTCATGAGATGCAAACCATAGGCACACAGTCTATTGTATCTTGTGTGCACCCTGTTTATATGTTGCTTGTAAAATATTACCTATTTCTGACTTATGCAGATTGCATCATGAGAGCAACTTCTTTCTCTTTTTTTCACTTTTCATTTGTTGTTCAGCATCGGTTTTTAAAGCCATGAATATTGCTCTATATATATGTCTCATCTACTCCTTCTAGATAGAGCTCAAAGGAGTATCATGAACTGCATTTCAAATATTTCATCTGCACCCTGTATTAAAGGTGAATACTTCACTTTAGCATTGTAACACCATGATTATTATTTATTAAATATTCTTGTATAGGTTCCACCATTAATATGTGTAACATATTTCTTTATAGATAAAATAGATTCCCAGATAATAGAATGTGGTAAATTGCAAAAATTCTCCCTCTTATATGTAAATAGTTGTTATTGTTCTCCAACCCTTGAATCTTTGCTGGCCTTGTGACTTGCTTAGATCAATGGAACAATAACAAATGTGATACAAGCTAATACTTTTAAAATATTTGCATATCAGGGCTTGATCTATTGATGTTTTTGACACTTTGCCATATGAGCAAGCCAAAACTAGCCCTTATGGGTTATGAGAGATATATGGTCTAGTCACCAGAGTCACCCCAGCTGGCAGCAAGCCACCTTGCAGATGCCAGGCAGAATAAATAACCCCTCAAGTGATTGTAGATTCATGAGTGAGCCCAGCTAAGGTTACCAAAGAAAATTCTCGACTGAATTCAGTTCAGTTATGAACAGAATAAAGATGCTGTTTTGAGCCATTGTTTTTTCGAAATTATTTATAATGCAACAAGAGATAACTGACACAGAAATAGAAACCTGAAAATGGAGTGTGCCACTGTAAGAAAAGCCTAAACTATGGGTGGACACAGAAGATGAGGTGAGGAAACATCTAAAGTATATTGGGAATGTGGCAACCCCTGATGTACAGTAGAGTACAGTACAGTACAGTAGAGCAGGTAAATGTAACACCCACAATAATCTGGAAATTTTAAAATGTACCTAATTGTAGAACTTTGCAACATGATTTCTATGCAGAAAATTTGAAATCTCAGTTGGATTCCTTTTGCTGTCTGTATTAAGATGCAAGAGAATGATGAATTAAACCAGGGTTTCTTGACCTCAGCACTGCTGACATTTGGGATGATAAGTCTTTGTTGTGGGGAGTATCTTGTTCATGTTTATCAGGATACCTGGTCTCAGCCCATCCTTTGAGATGGGGCTATATTAGTACACATATATTTTGTTTGCTTTCATTGTTCAATCATGTCCAACTCTTGGTGACCCCATGGACTGCAGCACACCAGGCTTCCCTGTCCATCACCAAAAGCCAGAGCTTGCTTAAACTCATGTCCATTCAGTTTGTGGTACCATCCAACCATCTCATCCTCAGTAATCACCTTCTCTCCCTGCCTTCCATCTTCCCCAGCATCAGGATCTTTTCCATTGAGTCAGCTCTTTGCATCAAGTGGCCAAAGTATTGGAGTTTCAGCTTCAGCATCAGTCCCTAAATAAATATTTAGGATTGATTTCTAGGAAGATTAACTGAAATAGGATGTGTAAAGGATGTAGAATAGAGCCTAACACAAAGTAAGATATTAATATTTATCTTATTTTTTATTTTGTGGATAAGTATTTCCAAGATTCTACAAGTCAAAGAATAATTCAAAGCTTGTCTAAACAGGGAAAATGATTGATTATGTTGCTTGTGTTGTTGGGGACAGATGCAACAAGTGTGAACAAATTGAAATCACTGTTCATCCTTTGTTTTGAGAATCCTAGAGCATTTAAGAGTTAAGTCAAATAAATTTGAGTCACAAATTCTAAGGTAATGAGTGTAAAACTATGAAAGTATATTTTATCATTTTATTCTAGATGTCACTACATATATTACTGAAATAACCATTATCTTAAAACAAAACTGGTTTAGAACTACACCTTGAATCATTCTGAATTTTCACAAGCAGAGTTCTAACTTGAAGATAATTTTCATGTTTCCTAACTGTATCAACTATGAATTAATCTCATACTGTCCTCAGAGTTCATTTTTCTTCAATGAGCTTTTAAAAGCCTGTCTGTATTAATCAAGAAAAACAGAGCAAGGATCAAAGGACTGTGAAAGATATTCAATGAGTATTTTATATTTATATTCTTAGTTAAGCTTAAAAGTTTATTACTGAAATATTATTAAAAGAATGTTAAAGAATATTATTAAAGAAAAATTCAGAGATTTTTAAAATTTAAGGCAATTTAAGAAAAATTTTTTGAAACCCAATAATAAGCATCTCTAAACCTGATTAAGTAAACTGAATGAAACAAGAATTTTCTCCTCAAGAGACTGTTGAAATCTTATTCACAGGAACTTAATATTGATAAACATATTAAAATGAAAGTGTGTAACAGAAGGAAATAAATAATAAAAGGAATAAGAAAAGGAAAAAAATAAAAGTATTGAAAACAAGAAGAAAAGTGGGAACAGGAAGACAAGTAGTGGGAACAGGAAGAACAATAAGAAAAAGAATAGAAGCAGAAAGAAAAGAAAGAAAAACAACTCCTGGAAATTGTCTGGGAGTTGTTTGCTGTTGAAAGTTGTTTCTATGAAACTGACCTCTTCGTAGAATGCTGGCATTGAAAGACTTTTGAATCAGAATTAAAGATAACACTCAATTATAAGGGATTCTAACTTTACTAAGGTCCCTAAAAGTGCTTATTCATGTCACATAAAAATTATCAAGAATAATGAGTAGATCTCTAGCCCGAACTCTGACAAGTTCACATTTAAATGTTCTCAGTAAGGATAGCACAAACACAAATTCTGCCAAAGAAATACACTGACAGATTTTGTATGAAGTATTTTATTTCACATAGAAAATGTATGTTTGAAAATAATGTGTTAATATTTTATGTTATTTTCAATTTTACTTTGATTTAGTTTGTAAGTACGTTAATAACAAATGGTATAGAACATAATATTGCAACTGTAGAAGACAAGGTGTCTTCCAGGACACCTTAACTTAGTATGTTGGTGCATGTATAAACCAAATTTTATGTCAAATTCTATGTGAGTGCATGTGTGTGTGGGTGTGGCTGTATGCACTGAAGGTAATGTTGATCTACTCATTTATTTCCTTTCATCAGGTAATATTTTTTAGTCCCTATACTGACGTGCTGCGATTCATGGGGTCGCAAAGAGTCAGACACGACTGAGAGACTGAACTGAACTGAACTGAACTGATACTGAATCAAACAATGAACTATATGAGAAGGATAAAATGACAAAAAGGATGTCTTAATATAATAAACTTTACAGTTTGGGGGAAGAGAGGGATATTAATTTAGATGCAATATAACAATAATTAGAAGTGCCATGAAGAACATATGCAGGGTTTCATGAGAGTCTGAATGAGAGTACATGACCTAGTGTGAAGAGGTACTGAAGATAGAAAGGAATGACAATTTAGTAGTGATCGAAAAATTAGGAGTTTATAGGCAAGAAAGTGGCATACAGTGGTAGCAAAGACCAGAGATGTAAGGGTCACAGCAATTTGGTGGGCCTGAAAGAATTTCAGTGTGGCTAAATGCAGGTACATGGTAGAGAAGGATGAAGGGACCATACTAAGTGGAATTTCACTTATCACTAGACAATGATTTGTAAACAAATTGCATCTTAAAATGATTGAGTCTACTCATACGTGATCCAGTGCATGTCTCTACTTATTAAAGTCTTTATAATTCCTTTGTATTTAACACATGAAACTTAAAGACATTTTCCCAGATTTAGCCCTAATGATTTAATGTTTCTTAACCTGTTATCTGTAAATGTGAACCGTGAACTTCCAGATGTTCAAGCTGGCTTTAGAAAAGGCAGAGGAACCAGAGATCAAATTGCCAACATCCACTGGATCATCGAAAAAGCGAGAGAGTTCCAGAAAAACATCTATTTCTGCTTTATTGACTATGCCAAAGTCTTTGACTGTGTGGATCACAATAAACTGTGGAAAATTCTGAAAGAGATGGGAATACCAGACCACCTGACCTGCCTCTTGAGAAACCTATATGCAGGTCAGGAAGCAACAGTTAGAACTGGACATGGACAACAGACTGGTTCCAAATAGGAAATGGAGTACCTCAAGGCTGTATATTGTCACCCTGTTTATTTAACTTATATACAGAGTACATCATGAGAAACACTGGGCTGGAAGAAGCACAAGCTGGAATCAAGATTGCCAGGAGAAATATCAATGACAGATGACACCACCCTTTTGGCAGAAGTGAAGAGGAACTAAAGAGCCTCTTGATGAAAGTGAAAAAGGAGAGTGAAAAAGTTGGCTTAAAGATAAATATTCAGAAAACTAAGGTCATGGCATCTGGTCCCATCACTTCATGGGAAATACATGGGGAAACAGTGGAAACAGTGTCAGACTTTATTTTGGGGGGCTCCAAAATCACTGCAGATGGTGATTGCAGCCATGAAATTAAAAAACACTTACTTCTTGGAAGAAAAGTTATAACAAACCTAGATAGCATATTCAAAAGCAGAGACATTACTTTGCCAACAAAGGTCGGTCTAGGCAAGGTTATGGTTTTTCCAGTGGTCATGTATGGATGTGAGAGTTGGACTGTGAAGAAAGCTGAGCACCAAAGAATTGATGCTTTTGAACTGTGGTGTTGGAGAAGACTCTTGAGAGTCCCTTGGACTGCAAGGAGATCCAACCAGTCCATTCTCAAGATCATCCCTGGGTGTTCTTTGGAAGGAATGATGCCAAAGCTGAAACTCCAATACTTTGGCCACCTCATGCAAAGAGTTGACTCATTGGAAAAGACTCTGATGCTGGGAGGGATTGGGGGCAGGAGGAGAAGGGGACGACAGAGGATGAGATGGCTGGATGGCATCACTGACTCAATGGACGTGAGTTTGAGTGAACTCCAGGAGATGGTGATTCACAGAGAGGCCTGGCGTGCTGCAATTCATGGGGTCACAAAGAGCTGGACACGACTGAGTGACTGAACTGAACTGAACTGAAGACTATTATCAAAGGCATAAATTTTATGTAAATTTCTATTGCACTGTTATAATATAGAAGTAAAAATTAATTCTTTCATGCAGATATTGTTTCCAGCAGCTTTGCTAAATAATTTAATTTGTGAAGTGATATCTAATATGGATTTTATTTATCTTTTATGAATTGTCTATTCTTGTGTTTTATTGTTTTAATTATAATGCCAATAACTTGTCATGGAATGGATACAACTGGAGGGTCTGTCATACCAGAACATCTTCCCCACTGCCTTTGGGCATTCAATCTACAAATCCAGTCACCCCAGTTGAGATGAGTCTGTGATCCCTGGCCAAGAGTCCAGGGATCCTTATAAAGAACAGCTGGTTCTAGATTTTAGTTGGTAGGCTTGCTTACTTATGATGCCCAAGATTTTTTCCAAATATAAACTAAACAGAGAACTTAACATTTGTCTAGAAACCTATTGTATTGCAAAGAGTTCTAGAAAATTTGTTACACTCAACTAAAATGGTAAAAAGAATCTTAAGTCTAAATGGGAAAAACTTTGATTGAATTAACTAGCTGCATTAATTTTTTTTCCACTTTATGGTTTAAAACTTAAAATCCAGTGGTGTTTTAAATTGCCATATAAATTTGACACTGAAAACTCCAGCTCCAGAGAGAAAATAAAAATAGGTTTTGATTCTTTTTAGAAAGCATTGTCCAATAAGATTATGACTTACTAGCTAAATATAATTATTTATTGTGAAACTTAAAGCTTGTTACATGTACACAAAATTCTAAATGTTTTACAATGTGATTTCTTTTCTTATTAACCCAAATCTTTGAGACTAATAGAAGTGTTCATCAACTAGCACTGAAAGTTAAGGGTTCTTTTAAACTCAAGATGCACATGAAACCTACTATTTTATTTTATCATTGTTATTTATTTAAACCTTAATTATAGCAGATCTTGCTGGCAGCATTTTATTACAGGCACAGTTTTTCAGGAGTTTATGACTCAATGGTTTGAATTCACATTAGAACAAAACAGTGCACAAAATTGCCAGCCTGTATTTAATTTGCTTTCTTTAAAAAAAAAAAAAAGAATTAAATGAGTAAGGTATTTTAAACACAAATTATACAGAAATAAATAAGTATATAAATTAATTCACATTTTTCAAAGGTCCATATTTTATTGACATAGAAAATGAAACAAGTTAACTTTAAAACATGAATTTTTCACAGTTAAGTTGTTTTCAGTTGCAATCTTATGTAACTGTATTATAAATCATTGTAATTAGTATGATTATTAATAGTAATTCTAAAAATACTATTTTGCACAATATTATATCCCTAACATATGTTTAAAAGGATATTACATAGACACTGGTAGAATCATTGTTCATCAGAAACACTCGAGATCTATAAAATAGTGTAAACCTGAAAGTGCCTTGTAATTTTGTAAATCAAAATATTGGTTAGATATACTGAGAACATTGCCTATAAATTGTTTTTAAGAATCATGTTTTCTGCTGTGTGAAAATAAGCCCCATTTATTGATATAATATTTTCTTTTTACTGTGGCTTAAAAATGTGGCAGAATAATTAGGGAAAATATAGACCCTCATTATTGTGAAATAGAATATAGTATAATACATATGACTGGATGCCTTACACAGGGTAATAATCATTGATGGTATTAGAGTCATTCACTCAGTCTTACTCACAAAGTGTGACTAGGATGACATTGCAATATACACCAGAAATAAACAGATTATCTTTTTTTAAGGGAAAATTCTTTAAAAAGGTCAATAAAATTGATACATTTTTAGGAAGTCTGACCAAATCTAAAGAATGAGAGAGAGAAGAGATAAATTACTAATATGAGGAATAAATAGAGCATTTTAGTATAGACAATGCAGAAGTCAAAAGGATACTAAGAAAATAGTAACTAAATCTAGATTTCAAAATTGGACAATTAAATAAAATTGACAAATTCCTTGAAAATAACAGACTAACACAAATCATCCAATATAAAATAGATAATTTTATGCCCTTATAACTATTGACATTGAAATCCTAATTTTAAAGCCTTCTCATAAAGAAATCTTCTGACTCTAGTGATTCACTGGAGAATTCAACCAAATTTTTCTAAAGAAATTAACAACAAATTCTCTACTATTTTCTCCAGAAAGTAGAGAAGAAACGGTTTGCCTACCAATTCTATGAATTGAGAATTACCCTGACTTCAAACCCAGATAAAATAAATGCAAAACAACACACACTTCCCCCAGTTCTCCAGATCTATAGGCCAATATCCTTCATGGATATAGATACAAAATTCTATATAAAATATTAACAAAATTCAGTGATATTATATACCATGACCAAATAGGGATTATTCCAGGGATCCATGACTAGTTCATGACAAATAGATGGGGAAACAGTGCAAACAGTGACAGAAGTTATTTTCTTGGGCTTCAAAATCACTGCAGATGGTGACTGCAGCCATGTAACTAAAACACTCTTGCTCCTTGGAAGAAAAGCTATTACTAACCTAGACAGCATATTAAAAAGTGGAAACATTACTTTGCCAACAAAAATCCATCTAGTCAAAGCTGTGGTTTTTTCAATAGTCATGTATGGGTGTGAGAGTTGGACTATAAAGAAAGGTGAGTGCAAAAATTGGTGCTTTTGAGCTGTAGTGTTGAAGACTCTTGAGAGTCCTTGGACTGCAAGGAGATTGAGACAGTCAATCCTGAAGGAAATTAATCCTGAATATTCACTGGAAAGACCGATACTGAAGCTGAAACTCCAATACTTTGGCAACCTGATGTGAAGAACTGACTCATTGGAAAAGACTCTGGTGCTGGGAAAGATTGAAGGCAGTAGGAGAAGGGGAGGACAGAGGATGAGATGGTTGGATGACATCACCGACTGGATGGACCTGAGTTTGAGCAAGCTCCAGGAAGTTGGTGATTGACAGGGAAGCCTGACGTGCTGCAGTCCACAGGGTTGCAAAGAGCGGGACACGACTGAGCAACTGAACTGACTGAACAGTGAACACATAGACATCAAAATTAATAATGTACTGCCAGTCACAATTACTCAAAATATGAAATTCAGCAGTGTAAATCTTTTTTTTTTAAATGTACAGGAAAAATGTAAAACATTAATTAAAGAAATCAAAAAGAGATAAACCTTACTTATAAATTGGAAGGCTCAGCAGAATAAGGATGTCAATTCTTCTCAGATTCAGGATTAACACAACTCTTATCAAAATCCAGGCAAGAAATATTATGAATATAAAAGTATTATTCTAAAAGAATGAAAAGATAAAGGAACAAAATGCTGAAATAATTTAGAAAAGAAAAGTGGGATAAAGCATTGTATCTAATTTCTACACTTTCATAGGTATAATACTCAAGTTGTTCAGTCACTAAGTTATATCACACTTTTTATGACAACATGGACTGCAGCATGCCAGGCTTCCCTGTACTTCACTGTCTCCTGGAATTTGTTCAAATTCATGTCCATTGACTCGGTGTACTCAAGATTGTGTATGTACACATAACTTAATAAATTATATTATGATAGTATAAAAAAAATCCAGAAATGAACCTGCAAAAGTATGGCCACCTGATAAATTTATCATTTTGATAGATGTGCAAAAGCACTTCAATGTAGAAAAAAGGGAAGACATGGCATGAGATGGTTGGATGGCATCCACTGACTTGATGGACATGAGTTTGAGCACGCTCCAGGATTTGGTGATGGATAGGGAAGCCTGGGTTGCTGCAGTCCTTGGGGCTCAGAAAAAGTCAGACACAACTGAGTGATTGAACTCTACTGTAGGAACACCAGATTTGTCAAAAATTGCTATTGGAAAATTATATCCATAGGCTAAATAAATAAAATAAAAGAAGTTTCCTTATCATACTTTATTAAAAATTAACTCAAACTGGATCATCAGTTCAGTTCAGTCTCTCAGTCGTGTCTGTCTCTTTGCGATCCCATGAATTGCAGCACGCCAGGCCTCTTTGTCCATCACCAACTCCCGGAGTTCACCCAAACCCATGTCCATCGAGTCGGTGATGCCATCCAGCCATCTCATCCTCTGTCGTCCCGTTCTCCTCCTGCCCCCAGTCCCTCGCAGCATCAGGGTCTTTTCCAATGAGTCAACTCCTCATGAGGTGGCCAAAGTATTGGAGTTTCAGCTTTAGTATCAGTCCTTCCAATGAATACCCAAGACTGATCTCCTTTAGAATGGACTGGTTGGATCTCCTTGCAGTCCAAGGGACTCTCAAGAGTCTTCTCCAACACCACAGTTCAAAAGCATTAATTATTCCGCTCTCAGCTTTCTTCACAGTCCAACTCTCACATCCATACATGACCACTGGAAAAACCATTGAAAACTTGACTAGACGGAACTTTGTTGGCAAAGTAATGTCTCTGCTTTTGAATATGCTAAGTTGGTCATAACTTTCCTTCCAAGGAGTAAGCATCTTTTAATTTCATGGCTGCAATCACCATCTGCAGTGATTTTGGAGCCCAAAAAATAAAGTCTAACATTGTTTCCACTGTTTCCCCATATATTTCCCATGAAGTGATGGGACCAGATGCCATGATCTTCGTTTTCTGAATATTTATCTTTAAGCCAACTTTTTCACTCTCCTCTTTCACTTTCATCAAGAGGCTCTTTAGTTCTTCTTCACATTCTGCCATAAGGGTGGTGTCATCTACATATCTGAGGTTATTGATATTTCTCCCAGCAATCTTGATTCCAGCTTGTGATTCTTCCAGCCCAGCATTTCTCATGATGTACTCTGCATGTAAGTTAAATAAGCAGGGTGACAATATACAGCCTTTACATACTCCTTTTCATATTTGAAACCAGTCTGTTGTTCCATGTCAAGTTCTAACTGTTGCTTCCTGACCTGCATATAGGTTTCTCAAGAGGCAGGTCAGGTGGTCTGGTATTCCCATCTCTTTCAGAATTTTCCACAGTTTATTGTGATCCATACAGTCAAAGAGTCTGGCATAGTCAATAAAGCAGAAATAGATGTTTTTCTGGAACTCTCTTGCTTTTCAATGATCCAGCGGATGTTGGCAATTTGATCTCTAGTTTCTCTGCCTTTTCTAAAACCAGCTTGAACATCTGCAAGTTCATGGTTCAGGTAATGCTGAAGCCTGGCTTGGAGAATTTTGAGCATTATTTTACTAGCATGTGAGATGAGTGCAATTGTGCGGTAGTTTGAGCATTCTTTGGCATTGCCGTTTATATGTAATATATATGTAAATATTTTAAATGCAAAGGAAAAAGATACTTAAAAGATAAAGTAGTAGAAAAGCTTGAGATTCTAGGGCTTGTTGAAGAATTCTTAATCATGACACCAGAAACACAAAAAACTAAAATAATTGACAAGAGGGGCTTCATTAAATCAAAGATTTATTCATTGAAAAACCTTATTGAAAATATTTAAAGACAAGGTATCAAGCTGGAAAAAATATTTGCAAACCACAAATGTGACAATAGGAATCATATCTAGAATATGTAAAGAATTCTCAAAACTTGAGTATGAAAATCAAACAAGTCCAAATAGAAAATGGAAAAAAAAAAGTTATAAAGAGGTATTTTGTAAAGAAGTATATGCCGAAGTATATTAAACATGTGATAAGCTTTCCAAAATCATTAACTTAAATGCAACTTAAGGCAATGATGAGACATCATCACAGACCTATTGGAACAGCTGCTAATATTTTAAGTAAAACAAAACACTGACAATACTAAATGGTATTGAGGATTCAGATAAACTACATCTCAGACATTGCTGGTGAGACAGAAGTCAAATGATACAGCCAAGCTAGAAAACATTTTGACAGTTTCTTTTAAAAGCTAAACATACACTTACCTTATAACTCAATAACTGGGCTCCTAGGTTTTTATCCCACAGAAATGAAAACCTGTGTCCACACAAATACTTGTACATAATTGTTCATAACAATTTTATTTGCAATAGCCAAAAAGTAGAAAGACCAAAATCTCTCTCAATGCTGCTGCTGCTGCTAAGTCACTTCAGTCGTGTCTGACTCTGTGTGACCCCATAGATGGCAGCCCACCAGGCTCCCCCATCCCTGGGATTCTCCAGGCAAGAACACGTAAGTGAAGTTAAAAATTACTGCCCCACACCCATACCATGGAATACTACTAATAAATAACAAATAGTTATCTCTTAATACATGCAACAACTTGGGAGGTACAATGCTGAGTAGAAAAAGCTGATCTCAGAAGTTACTAGCATATAATTTTTTATATAACATTCTGGAAATGACAAAATTATAGATTTGAAAAATACATTAGGGCTTGTCAGCTATTAGGAATGCTCAGCTGGGTAAAAGTTTGTTTATAAAAGAATATATCATGAGGGAGATTCTTGTGTCATGGAAGACTCCTGTGCCTATGTTGTGATGTTGGTTATTCATATCTACATATGTGACCATTGCATAGAATTATACATATACACTCTATCAATGTCAAGTTTCTTATTTAGATATTTTACTGCAGCAAGTAAGATGTATGCACTGGGGGAAACTGGGTGAGGAATACAAGAGTCTTTTCTGTATTATCTTTGCAACTTCCTTTGAGTATATAATTATTTTCAAAGTAAAGAGCAAACAATAAACTTTAATCAAGAAGGAAAAACAAGTAAACCTGAAAAATTTTAACACAACTTGAAAAATGATTACAGTGCTCTTTCAAAGAAATTCCTGAGGTTTAGAGCAGTTGAATAATTAAATGAGTTATCAGATCTGAGAACTTTAAAAGGACTATTTTCCAAGCATTTTTTTTTTGGAACTTTATATAATTATAAAGCATTATTTCATATTCTATGTCAGATTTTATTATTACTGAAAAACTATCAGTTGACCTTATAACAATTACAACTGAACATGCACCAGTATTTTCAAATTTATTACTGAAATATTTTTTTGTGAGAACTTCTCAGGTGGTTCAAGGGTAAAGAATCTGCCTGCCAAGCAGGAGATGTGAGTTCAATCCCTGTATCAGGAAGATCCCCTCAAGAAGGAAATGACAACCCACTTCTGTATTCTTGCCTGGGAAATCCCATCGACAGAGCCTGGCGGGCTACAATCCATGAGGTCACAAGAATGACAGACATGATTTAGCTAATAAACAACAACAACGTTTTTAAAGTAAATTTAAGCAGATTATAATCAAAATTAGGTACTGTATTTTCTTTTGGAAAATCAAATCACATTTGCAACAATTCACTCAATATTTGAAAATTTTACATATACATGAACTCAAAATGATCAATAAGCCATAATGGAAGAACATAGCTATAAATATATTAACTCAAGGATTAAAAGTCATAACACACTCAAGACAACACAGATGTTTCACTAAAAATGCAACATCCATTATAAACAGTGGAGAGATTTCTAGTATCTGTAAATATGTGTATAGATAGGAGCTTTGCAACATTGCCAGGCATTGTGTGACAGCTGGTCTTAGCAGAATGCAGAATAAAAACTTTAGTTAAATTTAAGCATGCACTATTTTTTTTAGGAAATGATTGTCAACTGTCTGTAATGCTAATAAGTTTCTTAGTAGATTAATAGTAATTCTGTTACTAAAAGGGAACATCTGCGAGGTTTCATGCCAATGATTTTGACAACCAAAGCAATAATTTACATTGCTACATAAGGTCTCAGTTCTTTTGAGATATGTTCTTCCAGCCTCTCTCAAGGGCAACCTATCTTAGGATCCTTCACATGTGATGGGCTTTTGTATTATACTTTGGAGGCTTAGCTACTGGTGATGTTACAGAAGTGAAAACTGAACAGAGGAATCTTGTTTCATCAGGGAGATTTGAGGAATGGAAGAAAGGGTTTACCTTCATCTCTTATCACCTGGTTTTTTAGTCTTTTAAATGCTTATTCAGGAAACACAATGTATGTGAAAAATAATAACAATGATAATAAAAATAATAATAATGATTTAAAATAGAGCTCTTACCATGTGCCAGCACTCCTCCCTTTGAAGAAATAATCATTACTCTTACTTTTTAATTTTGTAAGTAAGGAAAATAAGGGACAGGAATATTAACTCCTGTGACTGTTTTCATAATTATACATTTTACATAATAACATTTGCTAGGAGAGAAGGCAATGGCACCCCACTCCAGTGTTCTTGCCTGGAGAATCCCAGGGACAGGGGAGCCTGGTGAGCTGCCGTCTATGGGGTCGCACAGAGTCGGACACGACTGAAGCGACTTAGCAGCAGCAGCAGCAGCAGCAGGTGATAAGGTGTTGCACATTTGTTCTTTATTTCTTCTCCAAGATTTTTATCAATGGGCAGAGTGTCTTGTTCCACTCCAGTAATCTGGAGTGCCTTCTTCAGATTCTATAGTTGGTTCAGAGATCTTGGCCATGTCAGATGTTATATTCACCAGTTCAATATTCTTCCCCCCCCACACACACAGTTTAAATATGTAGATCACATGATATATCTTATTGATGTATCATCAACTAAATATATATCATCAACAAAATATGAACAAAATCAATATATGACTCATTTGGGCTCATATAAACAGTTTTACTTTTTTTACAATATTATTCTCCATCTCCTGTACGCAGAAGACTCTCAGACCCAAAAACATAGTGGAGTCACAGAATGGAAGAAGCTGACTCAGATCTTTAATATGTCTGCTTAGTTTTGATTATGTTATGTTGACTTCTGTTGACTTGTCTTGTGTAGTTTATTGATGAGCTTTCTGTTATCAGAATTGTATGGAGTTAAAGTGTCTTTTAAAGAGGATTTGTACATCCCCTACTATAATCCTGGGGTTACTATCAAAACTAGGACTTCAGATTATCTTGGATTTTTCAGATCCTCAGACACCAGCTCCAGGGTGAAGTCTTATTTAAAATTTTGCATTCTTAGTGAAGGATGTATTTTCCCCTCAACCTCAAGATTTATGACATCAAGTGTAATTAGATCTCAGTGTATGGAATGGATTTTTTGCTTGTTCATACTTTCATTGGAAGTCTTGACAAGGACAGGGTTATGTATTATGTGTGGCTCTTCTTGCTGGCTTTCTGTCTTTTACTTGCTCCAGGCCTCAGCTGGTAAAGAATCCACCTGCAGTGCAGGAGACCTGGATTCGATCTCTGGGTTGGGAAGATACCCTGGAGAAGGGATCGGCTACCCATTCCAGTATTCTGTCCTGGAGAATTCCACGGACTGTATGGTCCATGGGATCACAAAGAGTCGGACACGACTGAGTGACTTTCACTTTCACAGGCCAAGGTATGCTACTTGCATGTCCGTTAACATCAGAAATTATGCCTATCATTCTGAATTTTAGGATTCTGCTGTCATTTACTTTTCTAAATGTTTAGTGTTTTAAATAGTCATTGTAATGCACATGGTATATTATATACATATTATATAATACATGTGATGTATACATATTATGTAATTCATTATATTCCTGTGACAGGCTATGATTTTAGAATGATTTTCCCTCTTAAATCTGAAAATTCATTTATGATGTCTGTAAACACTTATGTGAATTTCTATAACTATCTCAAAAATAAAACTCCCAAAAAAGTCCAGTAGAAATTTATATGATATGATCTGATAAAAGTTTGATTATATGTGTAGTCTGAGCATTTTCTCTACTTTGATGATTTGCTTTCTTTCTTAGTACTCTTGACTATCACTTCATTTAAAGCCCTCTCTTCCTAAGGATTAGAATATAAGCCTATTCTCAAAAATAGAGGGAACATTTGTTCTATTTACTATTGCTCTCTAAGACCAATTTATTCCATTTTCTAACATCCAATAGAAATTTAACTCTATCTCTAAAAATGAATCTCTATGTCTAAAAATGAATCATTCTAAAAATGTGCTCATACTATCAAACTTTTTTTTAGTGATAACTACTAAAATCCTGAATTTGTGAAGAGCTAATAATTTAAGATAATTGTGAAATTTAACTTCTGGCTATATGTGAATAAATATTCTATTTAAAGAAAATTTAAGCATGTGGTTAATAATTTAATTCAAGTACATGAATATGAATTAAAGATTTCAAATATATATTTAAATATAAAATGATAAAATTATTATGAATGAACTTAAATATGATCATTCATCAAAATAAAAGATATACTGTTAGTAATATTTTTTCATTTTATATATAAAGTGTTTATTTAAAAATGACATTTTATAATAAAGTTCATAAGAAAATCTAATAGACTAAATCAGTAATGGAATACAAAGTTATATTTATTGAAAGAATGCCAATGGCAATTTTAGAAATAATTTTGTTAATAGGAGAGTAGTTCATCATTAGTATGATGTTTAGACCTATTGGCATCGTTAGGAATGATTTCATGGATTCCTTAGAACTTCTTAGTGTTACTCTTTGACAGTTGCTTAAAAGTAGAGACATCAAGTGTTGGGGGCCAGCGTGAGGAACTCCGCCCATGGCAAAGGTCATGAGGAAGGAAGCTTGGCATACACAAAGGCGTGATCAAGCCTCAGGAAACCCCCTGTTCCCGAGCATCTACCCCAAAACCAAAGTACTTTACAGGGGGCTCTCCCCCATAACCATTTCTCTCGGAGAAGGAGTTAACTTGCAGCTCCAAGTTAATAAAAATTCCTGGGCGTGACAAGAGTGTTTCAACTTAGGAACTCTGAAGATTCTCTGGCCTGCCTGATCAGGTTCGTCCGGCCGCATGTGATTGTTTACAGCCTCCCAACCTTGAGAGGCACGAGATGCTTTAAAACTTTCTAAATACAGACTCTTTTGAGAAGTTAGAAGATCATTAGTATAGTATACTGGGTTGATTAGGAATTATATTGGTGAAGGGTTTTTTCTTCATTTGTCTGCCAATAATTACTGTTAATTCCCTGCCCTGGGTGTGACAAGGATGTCTCAGGTCAAACCTCTCTGCTGACAGACTAGCTTGTGTGACAGCCTCTCAACCATAAACAGCACAGAGAGTTTGGAGTATTAGCATAGGGCTTTTTTCATTGATGAGTCAATGATTGCCATCAGGCCTCCATATCCTTAGGCACCTGGGAATATATTAATCAATGTATTTGGAATATAGAAATGGAAATATAGTAGTTTTTTGATGTTAGCAATGCCAGACTTTTGAGTTAAAGAATCTTCTCTTTTGTTATATATCACTGTACTTTGTTATAAATCACTATGCTATGTAAAAATGTAACTTTATCACTATCTTAAGACAAAATAGATCTTAAGGGGAACATTGGTGAAGGGTTTACATTTGTTGAGCCAATATTTGCTGCTAAATCTCCATATTCCTGCCCTTATAATGAATATAACTAGCATATAGCAGAAATAAGTATTAACTTTAAGATTAATCATGTTAAACCTTAGGTTAAGTAAATTCCTTTCTTGATTGTAACTCACTACACCCTCACTCTATAGGAATGCAACTTTATTTGGAGGGTGGCGCCTGATTTAAGAAAAAATCACCCCTGGACAAATAAGTTTTCTGGTTAACTGACCGGTATCAGAAAGGGCCATAAAATGTCAGCAGACCTCATGGCTAGAAGATGATGAAACTCATAAGACCTTTGTATAATTTTATATGAAGCACCTGATTGTGACAAGGGTCAGGTCTGCTGACCCCCGTGTGACTCTGTATTCATCCCTATGTATAACAAAAAGGTATATAAACAAACCTGAAAAATAAAGAAAGCGGATGAGATGGCTGGATGGCATAACGGATTCGACGGACATGAGTTTGGGTGAACTCCGGGAGTTGGTGATAGACAGGGAGGCCTGGCGTGCTGTGATTCATGGGGTCACAAAAAGTTGGACATGACTGAGCAACTGAACTGAACTGAACTGAAAGGCACACAATTGCTTTTGTTTGTTTTTTTAAACAAAAACTTTTTTTTTTTTTTTTTGGTGTTTAAAGAAACTGCCAAACTGCCTCTCCCAAAGTGGCTGTACCATTTTGCATTCCTGCCAGCAATGAATGAGAGTTTCCGTTGCTCTGCTTGCTTCACTAGCATTTGATGTTGTTGTTCTTAGATTGGGGCATTCTAATAGGTGTGTAGAGGTGTCTTTTTCCCTGATGACATGTGACATGGAACATCTTTTCATATGCTTATTTTCCATCTGCTTATCTTCTTTGGTGTGGTGTCTGTTAAGGCCTTTGGCCCACTTTTTTATTTGGGTTGTCTGTGTATTTGGGCTTCCCTGGTGGCTCAGAGATTAAAGCGTCTGCCTGCAATGTGGGAGATGTAGGTTCAATCCCTGGGTCGGGAAGATCCCCTGGAGAAGGAAATGGCAACCCACTCCAGTATTCTTGCCTGGAGAATCCCATGGATGGAGGAGCCTGATGGGCTACAGTGCATGGGGTCACAAAGAGTCGAACACAACTGAGCAACTTAACTAACTAATGCATATCAAATGTGCTTAAAGGAACAGAGGATTGGTACAAGTCTTCAAAATTCAACTTAGTGAAATCCTACAAGAAAAAAATTGTTTCAGAGTAGGAGTTAATTGATAGAATTATTTATAGTACAACAAAATAAGACACATTAGGAGAATTGATGCATTATACTTTTCACTGAATATGTCAAATAACTACAATAGGTACAAATTTAGCATATCATATTCTGTTGTGGAGCTCGATTACAGCATTAACTGGAATCAAATTGATGGGCTTTTCTGAGTGATTCTGAAACTTCATTGGATAATTAACAATAAAATAAAAGCAAAATCCATGATTACCAATAATTATATTTAGCCTATGTTATCATTTATCAGTTCAATCCCTTGCACTGTTCCTTCCTCTTTTAAACGAAATTTTGTTGAAGTATAGGTGACAGGCCATATTAAGTTTCAGAGACACAGCAGAATGATTTGTGGAGGGTTTTTATCATAAATAGATGTTGAGTCTTATCAAATGTTTTCTCTTCATGTATATAGATGGTCATATGATTTTTACCCTTCATTTTGTTAATGATCTGTATCATATGCATTGATTTGTGCATATTGAATGACTTGCATCCTGGGACAAATCCTACTTGCTCTCAGTGTATGATCCCTTTGATGCATTATTGAATTTGATTTGGTAGTATTTTGTTGAGGATTTTTGTATCCATGTTCATCCATAATATTGATCTGTAATTTTCTTTTTGTGTGTGGTGTCTTTGTCTATTTGGTAACAAGGTGATGTTGGTCTAGTAGAATAAGTTTAGAAACTTTCCCCCATCTTCAATTTTCTGGAATAGATTGAGAAAAGATAGGCATTGACTCTTTTAAATGTTTTGTAGAATTCACCTGTGAAGCTATCTCGTCCTGTATTTTATTAGGCATTTTTGGTTACTGATTCAACTTCATACTAGTGATTGTTCTATTCAGATTTTTTCTTTTTCTTCTTGGTTCAGTCTTGGAAGACTGTATGTTTCTAGGAACTTGTCCATTTCTTCTACCTTGACCAATTTGTTAGCATATAATGTTCATAGAATTTCTTAAGATTGTTTTCATTTCTGTGATTGGTTGTAATTTCTCCTCTTTTATTTCTGATTTTATTTATTTGGGTACTCTTTTTTTATGAACCTGGCACAAAGGTTATATTTTTTAAAAAAAACAGCTCTGTTTTATTGACACATATCTTAAAAGTAAGAATTTGTTTGTCTTTCCCTTGGAAAATTTCTCCTTCCATTAGTCCCTGGAGAATAGATTTTCTTATTTATATTAAATGATAGAGGTGACTACATATATTTTCTGGCATCAAAATGATAAAAAGAAATGGTATGGTTTTAGCTAAAGGAGTAAAATTCCAACCAGAATCAATTAGCAATATTCAGATATTTCATAATAAGCAGTGCCAAACTGGTATTACTCATTGAAGTTTAAATTATGTGATTTCTGTGATTTTACCTAATAGGCAATTAATGGAATGACATCTTGAGTCTGTTATTCTGAATGTAAGAAGAGTACCCTTCTGTAATTTTGAGTTTGTATATGGTCACAATTATCTTTTGAAGAGAAAACAATGCAGGTAGGCATTTTATTAACAATTTATTTTTGCATAAAAATTTTGTATGCTTATAATAACTTTTATTGATAATAAGGATAAATTTGAGCCTATCTCCAGTGTCCATGATTCTATTTTGAAGTCTATTGAATCAAGTAGAAATACACATATTAGTTTTAAAAGTACCAGATTGTTTTATCTGTCATTTCCCTCTCAATTTTACCGAAGCCAGATCATCAAACAATAACAATATGGTCACAAATATTAAAAACAAATAAAGCAAAAGGATGAAGTGTGGAAGCTTTGGAAAGGTTATTAGAAGCAATAACCTAAATTGACAGTTACAGAGCACAAGTATAATACCAAGTTGTGCAAAGAACAAGAATGTGTGTAAATACTCAATTTGCACAACGTGTGCTCATTGTACAGGTGAGAACAATTCATTTTCCAGAATCTCTGTTCATTCCCTTCTCTCTGGGCATGCCTATCAAAGTCTAACAACATCCTAGTCACTAGGAATGATCTGTTAGCTTCCCACTGTGATTAATGACAGATTTTCTTTGTCAATTTTCTCTAGAACAATAATATACTAAGTAAATATTTCTATGGTTTTACAAATCCAAAGTCCTCAGAAATTTTCTTCTAGAATAGTACAGGAAAAAGGGCTAGGATTTATACAATGCTTTACTTAAGTTTTTTGTTGATTTGTTTTGTTTTAAATCACATGTCTTACCTAAGGATTTCTACCATATGAAAAAACCAACCATATAACAAACTGTTTAGAAACAAGATAAATTTTCAAGAAGTATTAGTAAGAATTATTTAGTCTTGGAAAAGGGATATTTTCTAAAACTATTTATCTGAATTCCTTCAGCACTCCTCTGACTAAAATTTCCTTCAAAATCACTCAAACATTAAAATTCTTTTCAAGTTGTCTAAAGCCATCTTCTAAATCATTATTTGTTCACTTGGCACTTAGTTATAGTATAGTATCTATAATCATGAAAATATAGTCTTTGTGGAAATACATACTTCATTGATTGAATACATAAACTTTCATTTGTACAAAATGATTAGAGGCCAGTATGCTCTGATTAATTTTACAGTAGCCAATTTTTTAATAATTAGTAAATATAAGCAAGTATAACATCATACTAAAAATAATCCTTATTTTTCATAGGCTATTCAAATACCTTGTAAATTTTAAATAACTGTTGTTAGTGTCAATTACCATTTTCTACTAAGGGTCAAAATGAAATATTACTGTTAGAATTTCCCTGTTATTTTTATTAGGTTTAGAGTTAATGACCAATCTCTAAAAGTTTTAAATTAAGATTATGTTGTAATATAAAAAACAGAAGTCACTGCAGTTTTGATGTGTTTAAGATGATATATTTTAGAAATCAGACACACTTTGAAATTAATTGTAGTGTCAGCCATAAAATGGAAGATGCTTTATGAAACTATATAAGTGTCAATGTGAATGTAATGTGCTGTTCGCAACACATCACAGGAGTCCACAGATGGCCACAGAATCAGGCTAACCTCAAATTAGTCTCACAAAGCTAATTGAAATTAGCAGGAAATATATTTTTTTTCTCAATTAATTCATATTTACTTAAAACCATACAACTTCCTACTATAATTTTCCTTCCATAAAGTATACATTTAGTGTCCACTTTTCTCATTTAATGTTAATGGTATAAACTATTCCCCAGGGAATGTAAAAGAAAAATGGTAATTCTAAAGGGAAAGGCTTTAAAAATATGGATTATTCAGATGAAATGTGTTCTTAAGAGGGGCTTGGAAATAACTATTCTTTTTTGTAAAAAATAAATTGAAATCAATATTACAAAAGATAGCTCTACATAACAGAGAATACTCAGATGAATGCCTTTGAACATTAAAATATAATGATTTAAGATTATGGATCAGCGGCTAGAAGCACACAGAGACCACACACTCACTATATTTGCTCCAGTCATGGGGGGAAAACCTACTCCCAGGGCTGCATCTGCTAGGCTGACTTTCTGTCAAGATAGTTGTAGAATTCTGGGTGGTAGTTTTGAGCTAAAAATAATGCAAGGTTTAGATTCTCCAGAGACTAGCTGACTTACTATGCCAGGATTTGAAAAGTTCTGAATCATTTGTGCTGACAGGCTCTTGATTTGCTCTTTTCAGGTCTAGGGTTTGTTGTCTTCTTTTAAGATGTTGTCAGATTCTTAATGGTCTTTTTTAATCCACCAGGGACCAGTATGTAGTTCTTTGATTTGTAAGTGTCCTTCCCATAAATAAGGGTGATAATGGTTATAACCTACAGTTGGTTAAGGATAAAGTGTTTGGCACTGTTTTCTATCCTATTAAAAACTATGATGCACAAAGTCTCTATGATGGAAGTCCTAATTTTGATATAGTACTTAGTTATTATAGCATTTTTTTATTACTGGATAGTGCTCAGAATTATTTTCATAAGCTGATATAAAGTAAAAATAAGCATGAACTCAAGGGTTCATATATTAGGCAACTGGAAGAAGTTTGCAACAATCATAGACTTGAGAGGTGTTAATTCTTCTTGGGGAGGAAATAGGGATTCAACTATTGCTTTTGACAAAGGACCGAGTCACAGTTTTGTGACAGTACATTTTCTTGAGAGTCATGTTTAGATAGTTGGGAAAAAGTGGAAAGAATAACTTTAAATGGTGATTTGTGATGCTGGTTACACAACTGTTGATTTTTATCAGTTGAAAGTTTGGGGTCTGAGTTCAGATAGACCAAAATTCAAATACTGTCTCTAATAATGAAAAGGCCATGTGACACTTGAATATATTACTTAACAGCTTCAAGACTCATTTATTTCTCTATAAATTTATGATAATAAAGACCAAAAATTCATAGGAGAATTGTGAAAATTAAATTGCCCAGTGAATGTAAAATTTGAGCATAGTACATGACACATTTCTCTTGAAATTTATCTGCTGTTATTATTTTCATCATTACAATCCTCACGATCATTATTATTATGACTTGTTCATCTTTTTCTCCACTGTAAAATCATGCTAAGTAACTTGTCCAGATAAGTTTCTCCATATTTATTAATTATGTTGAATAAAATATCAACATTGATCCTATTTTCTATTACTTTAGGGTCAAGGTACCTCTTCTCTCTATCTAATATGTAGCACTTGATAAATATCCAGTTTTTAAGGGACTGGTGTACAGTTCTGACATAATGACACCATGTGTGCTGGGTCTAATGTGTGTGTATGTCAAGTCTCTTCAGTCATGCTTGACTCTGTGCAATGCTACGGACTGTAGCCAGCCAGCATTCTCTGTCCATGGGATTTTCCAAGCAAGAATACTGGACTGGGTTGCCATTTCTTCCTCCAGGGGGTCTTCCCAACCCAGGGATCAAGCCTGCCTTGTCTCTTGTCTCTCCTGCATTGCAGGTGGGTTCTTTACCCCTGCTGCTGCTGCTGCTGCTGCTGCTGCTGCTAAGTCGCTTCAGTCGTGTCCCACTCTGTGTGACCCCATATACGGCAGCCCACCAGGCTCCCCCATCCCTGGGATTCTTCAGGCAAGAATACTGGAATGAGTTGCCATTTCCTTCTGCACTAGCACCAATTTTTAAAATCTTATTTATATTTTAATTGCTTTCAGTTCAGTTCAGTCGCTCAGTCTTGTCCAACTCTGCGACCCCATGAATCGCAGCACACCAGACCTCCCTGTCCATCACCAACTCCCGGAGTTCACTCAGACTCACATTCATCGAGTCCGTGATGCCATCCAGCCATCTCATCCTCTGTCGTCCCCTTCTCCTCCTACCCCCAATCCCTCCCAGCATGAGAGTCTTTTCCAATGAGTCAACTCTTTGCATGAGGTGGCCAAAATACTGGAATTTCAGCTTTAGCATCATTCCTTCCAAAGAAATCCCAGGGCTGATCTCCTTCAGAATGGATTGGTTGGATCTCTTTGCAGTCCAAGGGACTCTCAAGAGTCTTCTCCAACACCACAGTTCAAAAGTATCAATTCTTTGGCGCTCAGCTTTCTTCACAGTCCAACTCTCACATCCATACATGCTTTACAGATCTCATTTTGTTGTTTTCTGTCAAACCTCAGCATGAATCAGCTATAGATATATATATGTCCCCTCCCTTGAACCTCCCTCCCATCTCCCTCCCCATTCCACCCATCTAGGTTGATACAGAGCCCCTTTTTAAGTTCCCTGAGACATACAGAAAATTCCCATTGGCTGTCTATTTTACATGTGGTAATGTAAGTTCCCATGTTACTCTCCCCATGCCAATTTTCATCCATTTTTTATTCTAAATTTTGGATAAAAACTGCATTCACAAGAAACTTTAGAGATCAATGCTAAATAATATGAGCAAGGAATATGTAAAATTCTCACTATTTCCCACAGAATTTTGATTTAACAGGAAAAACTAACATTTCTTTTTTTTATAAAGAAGGTAACAAAAGCATATACTCTTAGCATTAACTTTGATGCCATGATATTTGGGAAAGGAAACTCTTTCATATTTACAGGAAACTCCATCGTATTTACAGAAAGATGAGGTTTCTCTTTTGGAATATAAAACAGAGGCTCATTGTGGCCATCGAGCAGAATGCCTAATGCACCCTAAACATTTTATGTACTTCATGGAAAGTGAAGCAACTCGTTCCATCTCTGTGATTAATTAGATATAGGTATTGAATAAAGTTCTTAATTTCACAGAGCTTTAGTATTTTTAGCTATAAGATGAAAGTAATCATTTCTGACCTTCTTAACTCACGGGAATCAAATGACAAACTGTCAAAAGCCAAATGATATGAACATGTAAAAGAATATAAAATACTATAGCTAATAGGTGCTCTAATTATAACAGGTATGATAATATTTTAACAGTTTAACAACTCCAGAGTTTTAATAGAAATATATATCAAAGTCAGAGTCAAAGTGTTAATCACTCAGTCGTTTCCAACTCTTTGTGACACTATGGACTGTAGCCCACCAGGCTCCTCTGTCCACAGGGTTTCCTAGGCAAGAATACTGGAGTAGGTTGCCATTTCTTTTTCCAAAGGATCTTCCTGACCCATAGATCAAACTCAGGTCTCCTGCATTGCAGGCAGATTCTTTACCACCTGAGCCACCAGGGAAGCCCATATATATATTCTCTTCCGTCTGTACCCATTAACTTCTGTGTTTATTTAATTATTTCCCAGTGTGTTTTTGAACCCAGGAAAATTCAGCTGTCCCATCTATATTTCCATTATCTCCCTAGATACAAGAATGGCCATAAGAAAGAGTCTGATTCTCACATATTAATATCTTTCTACTCAGTCTTCCACTGAAATAAGCAATCCCTAGTGGGCCTTAGCATTCATATATTCTAGCTCATACTGTGATAAACCTCTGTCCTAGTAATATCTTACCATCCATATTTTCCTTCCCTCAAATCCAGGGCTTATATTTATTCTCTTCTTATCTCTCAATAACTTCTCCTTTCCACTCTAGAGAGCTGACTTTTGGCTCTTGTTCTCATGTGGAAAACTTAGAATCTGCCTTCAGGCATTTATTTACCTAGACAACTTACTCAGTTATTACACTGCCAAAAAGGGTTTCACTTCCTTAATCCACTCCATTTGAATCCTTTGAGAGGTTGAGGTTCCCTAAATTTTCTAGTTAAGGAAGAAACTAGAGTCCCTTTTAAAATAGCCACACTAATAAGGACACCTCAGTTAAATCACCACCCTAATTTTCAACTATCTTGCAAGCCACTGACTTTTGCTTTTAAACCAGAAAAACTGCCTCTCAAATATACATGATTTTTCCCAAATCTGAGGATGCACATTAAATTTTAAGTTCTCTTTGTTCAAGAGTCAGATTTTATTTTGTTAAAACCAGGTTTTGTAACAGAAAAAAGAAAAGCAAATAACATTTTATGTCTCCCTAGGTCTCTGTAAATCATCCCATCTTAGTTTCCAAAATTTCATTCTATATTAAGATTCCAAACACCTAGTTAGGAGATCAATTGACTTCTTTGTACGTTCTTTGTTCTTTCATATCCTCTTTCCTAAGGTGAATGAAAACTGCCCTTGAAGTGATGAAGTCATTTACTCTTAAGAGTGATGAAGGCTGCAAGGGTCATATATTGGTTTGCTAGGGCTGGCAATGGGCTTCCTTCAGCTTCACTAGTGGCTTAGACAGTAAAAAAATCTGTCTGCAATGCCAGAGACCTGGGTTTGATCCCTGGATGAGCAAGATATTTTGGAGAAGGGAATAGCTACCCACTCCAGTATTCTTGCATGGAAAATTCCATGGACAGAGGAGCCTGGCAGGTCTCAGTCCATGAGGTCACAAAAAATCAAATATGACTGAGTGATTAATATAAACACGAAAGGCGGCCATAACTAATACCACAAATCGAGAGGCTTAAATAAGAGAAATATATTGTCTCACAGTTTTGGGGGCTAGAATTCCCAAGATCAAAGTATTGCTGTTTCTTTCTGAGGGCTATGACAGGCAATCCATTCCATGACTCTCACTTAGTTACTAGTGATTTGCTGGCCATCTTTGACATTCTTAAGTACATCACCCTAGCCCTTGCCTTTAGATTTACAATACATGGCATTCTCCCTGGGCATGTGGACATGCCCAAATCTCCCCATTCTCCCTGGGCATGTGGACATGTCCAAATCTCCCCAAAAGTGTATTAATCATGTTGAATTAGGGGCACACCCTACAGTAGTATGACCTCATCTTAACTGATTACATCTGCAATGAACCTACTTCCAAATAATGATACATTATGAGGGCTTTAACATATGAGCTTCTAGGGGATAAAATTCCCATAATAAGCTACAAGGACAAAAATTCTCTTAGTTAATATATCTGCTTTTTGTCTTGCCATGAATTATCCTTAATACCTATTCACTATACCTTTTCCTAACCAATATATGTTCTGTGATTCTATAATTCTTTATAATATAATTTATAGCAAAAATGCTGGTTCTTACTGCCTGTGTCCTTTTTAAACACCAGAGGGAAAGGGTGCTCATATGAATCTTTAATGAGAAATCTACACTTATCCATGTATATCTGTATAGGTGCTATTAGGAAGAAAGTGTTAGCTGCTCAGTCACATCCGACTCTTTGCCATCCCATGGACTGTAGCCCACCAGAATCTTCTGTCCATGGGATTCTCCAAGCAAAAATACTGGAGTGGTTGCCATTTCCTTCTCCAGGGGATCTTCCCAACACAGGGATCGAAGCTGGGTCTCCTGCATTGCAGGCAGATTCTTTACTGTCTGAAACACCAAGGAAGCCCCCATTAGGAAGAAAAAAAGTAATAAAAATGTAAGTTATCAAGAATATATGATTCTTGTTTCCAAGATAAAAATCAAATGGAAATTAGTTTTTGACTTGTGACTGTTGAAAATTTCCTTTTTACATTCCTAATATTTATTATGAAATAAACAGTATCAACTTTTGGGGAGAATGGCTTATACCCGAAAATGAAAGCGGAGAGTGAAAAAGTTGGCTTAAAGTTCAACATTCAGAAAACAAAGATCATTGCATCCGGTCCCATCACTTCACAGGAAATAGATGGGGAAACAGTGGAAACAGTGTCAGACTTTATTTTGGGGGGCTCCAAAATCACTGCAGATGGTGACTGCAGCCATGAAATTAAAAGACACTTACTCCTTGGAAGAAAAGTTATGACCAACCTAGATAGCATATTCAAAAGCAGAGACATTACTTTGCTGACTAAGGTCCGTCTAGTCAAGGCTATAGTTTTTTCTGTGGTCATATATGGATGTGAGAGTTGGACTGTGAAGAAGGCTGAGCACCAAAGAATCGATGCTTTGAACTGTGGTGTTGGAGAAGACTCTTGAGAGTCCCCTGGACGGCAAGGAGATCCAACGAGTCCACTCTGAAGGAGATCAGCCCTGGGATTTCTTTGGAAGGAATGATGCTAAGCTGAAACTCCAGTACTTTGGCTACCTCATGCGAAGAGCTGGCTCATTGGAAAAGACTCTGATGCTGGGAGGGATTGGGGGCAGGAGGAGAAGGGGACGACAGAGGATGAGATGGCTGGATGGCATCACGGACTCAATGGATGTGAGCCTGAGTGAACTCCAAGAGTTGGTGATAGACAGGGAGGCCTGGCGTGCTGCAGTTCATGGGGTCGCAAAGAGTTGGACATGACTGAGTGACTGAACTGAACTGAACACAAATTATCCTGCTTCTTTCTCATGATGTAAATACAATCTAAACAAAGTATATGCAGTTTGAAGAGTAAGAGTTTATGAATATTTTAGCTATCCCAAAAGGTTAAAGTGATATTTCATTGTGGTTTAAATAGCATTTCCTTGATGTCTAGTGATGTTGCACACTTTTTCTATTCTTGGCCATTTGTAAATCTTTGGTAAAATGTCTGTTCCAGGCCACTGTCCATTCTTCAATTGGGTTATTTGGTTTTTTTTTCCCTGTTGAGTTATATGAGTTTTTTGGTGCAGTGGTACAGAAACCTCCTGCTAAGCAGGAGACAAAGAAGATGGGGTTCAATCCCTGTGTCAGGACGATCCTCTGGCATAGGAAATGGCAACCCACTCCAGTATTCTTGGCTGGAAAATTCCATGGATGGTGGAAGGGACACAACTTAGTGAATCAACAATATATTTTGAATATTAAGCCCTTATGAGTTAGATCATTTGCAGATATTTTCCTCCATTCCGCAGGTTGCCTTTCATTTTTTTGATTGTTCCCTTTGAATATTATTTGGTCATTAAAAAAAGAAAACCCTGTCATTTGCAACAACTTTAATGAAACAGTTCATAACATTAAGTGAAATAAGGCTGTCAGAGAAAGACAAGTATTTTATGATCTCACTTATATGTGGAATCTAAAAGTGACACACTCAGAGCCAGAAAATAAATGATAATTGGCAGGGACTGTGTGCTTGGAGAAATGGGGAGATATTGGTCAAAGGGTACAAAATTTCAGTTATAAGATGAATGAGTTCTGGGGATGTAATATCTAACATGCTGACTGTAGTAAATAATACTGTACTGTATAGTTGAAATCTGCTAAGAGAATAGCTCTGAAGTAATGTCACCACATCAAAAAA
Source organism: Oryx dammah (assembly GCF_014754425.2). Taxonomy (NCBI): domain Eukaryota; kingdom Metazoa; phylum Chordata; class Mammalia; order Artiodactyla; family Bovidae; genus Oryx; species Oryx dammah. Next base: position 84,460,856 of record NW_024070202.1, read on the forward strand.
AAAAAAGTGGTTATGTGAGCTGATGAATATGTTAGTTAGCTTGATTGTGGCAATCATTCACAATGTATACTTATAGCAAATATCAAATCATGATATTGTATACCTTAAATAGAACCTATAATTTGTAATGTTTGTCAACTATTCCCTATTAAAGCTGGAGAAACAATGAAAAATAATTGTTTATTTTTCAAGTTAAAATAGGATTTAACAGCTTTTTCTTTCAGCAATGTGTATAAGTATTCCTCTTCCCTGGTGGCTCAGTGGTAAAGAATCTGACTGTCAATGCAGGAGACACAGGTTCCATTTCTAAGTCAAGGAGATCCTCTGCAGAAAGAAATGACAACTCACTCCAGTATCCTTGCCTAGGAAATCCCACGGACAGAGGAGCCTGGCAGGCTACAGTCCGTGGGGTCACAAAGAGTCAGACACAACTTCGCAACTAGACAAAAACAAATAATTGCTCCTTGTTCTTCTGTAAACCATTATCTTTTTGATTAAAAAAAAAAAATTCTCATGCTTCTTCTGTATACTGTGTTACCAGAAACAGTCAGTTGATGTTTTTCATTTGCCTAACAAAAAAGCATTTTTATAATGCTGTACTATTTTTCAAGCTGTTACTACAAACACTATACATATGGAATGTAAGGAGCATGTACTAGTCTCACCTCTCCCAAACAATGGAAACTAATTTATAAAGAACATAAACTCAAAAAGCAAAAGTTATACGTTCATAAAAATCATACCTTCTAGTATTTCTGAGGAGGCAGTATAAGGTCAAAATACATTTTTAATATATCTGATTTTTCTCATTATTTTAACATGTGAATGAGAGCCTGAATGCATGTAGAATTCTATGATTGTGACACCTCAGTTACTTTATTTATAATTAATATTTTGAAGAAATAAATATGTGCCTAGCTTGATTTTTATTTCATCGCAAGTAACCTAATTTCACTTACTTCTACGTATGGAATTTATTCTGGGGAAAAAAGTCAACTGCCAAGAAAAAAATTATGAAGGTAATTGTTGCAGCTGTCAGGAAATAATGTTCCATAAATATTTTCAAGTTACCTTACTTTTAGAGCTTACTGAGCAAAGGTTACTGACAACCTATGTAAAGGATGATTGAAGGAAAAATGGGCCTTGGAAGTTAAACACAGAGACCTTCTGAGAGATTTATAGACAGTCTCCCCTGGAGCCATTTGTTTACCTTGCAGGGGTTGTAAACCTAGAGACCTTCTCCTTTCTCCAGAGTATTTATTTATATTCCATAACAGACATCAATTTCTTTCCATCTCTAGAGAGGTAGATGTACCAATCTCCCAGTTTCATAGTTTTGTGATTACTCTCCTGTGACACATATCCTGCATCTGTTTTCATCCCATCACCACCCTATCGGGATTCGGAGCATGAAAACTGGCATAGGTATTCAGTGAGAAATTATATGACTACCTCTGATCCCAGGGGATTCCTGATTTCAACATGTATGTGTGTATGTGGTATGTTAGTTGCTCAGTTGTGTCTGACTTTTTGGATTATAACCTATCAGGCTCTTCTGTCTATAGAATTCTCCAGGCAAGAATACTGGATTACATAGCCATTCCCTTCTCCAGAGGATCTTCCCAACCCATGGATCGAACCTGGGACTCCTACATTTCAGGCAGATTCTATAATAATGTATAATTATGAAAGTAAGGTAATATCTCAAATCATTCCTTCATAGTTTCAGACTGGCTAATTATACTGGAGAGGACCTGTCTCACAATGTTAAATAGATATAATGTTAATAGACATCTTTGTTTTGTACAAATTTTATACTATTTCACTTATAATCTAGTATTACTTATAATCTATAGTACTGAATTTTCTTTATGATTTAGTTCTGAGAATTATTTTATTTCTATTATAATTTTTTCTATGACTCAGAAGTTTAGTAACTCAGTTGATAAAGAATCTGCCTGCAATGCAGGAGACCCAGGTTCGATACCTGGGTTGGGAAGATCCCCCAGAGAAGGAAATGGCAACCACCCCAGTATTCTTGCTTGGGAAATCCCATGGACAGAAGAGCCTGGCGGGCTACAATGCATGAAGTCATAGCAAATCAGACATGAGTGAGTGACTAACACACACACAGGATAAGAACATACACACACTAAGCTGAATGTCAAATGCATTTTCATGTATATTCAAATAGGCTCTTCATCAATTATTTTTTGAAATTTTATGGGCATAATAGTACCACCTTAAATAATGGCAACCTAGACAGCATATTAAAAAGCAGAGACATTACTTCACCAACAAAGGTCCATCTAGTCAAGGCTATGATTTTTCCACTGGCCATGTATGGATGTGAGAGTTGGACTATAAAGAAAGCTGAGCACTGAAGAATTGATGCTTTTGAACTGTAGTGTTGGAGAATACTCTTGAGAGTCCCTTGGACTGCAAGGAGATGCAACCAGTCCATCCTAAAGGAGATCAGTCCTGGGTGTTCATTGGAAGGACTGATGTTGAAGCTGAAACTCCAATACTTTGGCCACCTGATGCAAAGAGCTGACTCATTTGAAAAGACCCTGATGTTGGGAAAGATTGAGGGCAAGAGGAGAAGGGGATGACAGAAGATGAGATGGTTGGATGGCATCACCGACTCAATGGATATGGGTTTTGGTGGACTCTGGGAGTTGGTGATGGACAGGGAGGCCTGGCATGCTGCGGTTCATGGGGTCGCAGAGTCAGACACTACTGAGCAACTGAACTGAACTGAAATAATGGCAGGCTTATTTCTCCTTTTCCAATTATTATGTTTAAATAATAATTTAAAATTGCTGTCTAAAATGTTTTATCTCTTAATTAACTGCTAAAATAAACATTGAATAGAAGAGTGGATAGACAGCATCCTTGAATCTGTTCAGAATTCACTGGGAACTTTCTCAGTTGCTGTAAGATATTTGCAGAATCCGTGAATTGCGGCCTCACAAGTACTTCTCCTCTGCTTGGAAAGCAAATATATCAGTGCTTTTCTTTGGTTATTTTAAATACTGAGCAGTATTCTCTACCTTTCTTGGAAGTTGCCTGACATGTCAGCTAAATATATATTGTTCAAAGTAAAATAACTGGCCTGTTGCTGCACTTTGTTAGTAAAAAACAGCTACCAGCCCTGAGCTGTCACAAAATTCTGAGGGTTAAAATGCCTGTAATGTCATGATTAACGTCAGAGAGAAATTCTAATTAGGCTGGAATGGCTCAGCAATACACAGTGATAAAATGAAAATGATGTATATAGACTCTTGCTGTTCTAGCAACCAAGAATGGAAACTATGAGGGTGTTTATTTTATTTATGGACAGTGTTACAGCTCACAATTTTCTTTGGTACTAATGACTGAAATTATAGTAAAGCTAAAAAGCACTGGATTATGTAACCGTTAGTATTTGAAAGATATGTGAGAGCATTTAAAGACAAAGAACAAAAAACTCTTTAATAGATAAGACAGTACCTATGGTAGTTTCTACAGAGACCCTCCTCTCTTCTATAGCTGAAGGACGGACTATACTGACAAACTGGCAAACAATTTGATGAGTGTCGGAATTTTGGAAAAGGCTGTATTCACAGATGCAGTAAATTTCTAAACAAAGTGGTGGCTCTTATATGAAAGTAGTTGGACTCGAGATTTGAGGTGAGAAAAAAATGGGTGGATACGCTTGAAAATATCAAACCCCTGACTCCCACCCTCGGTGCCAAAAAATGGCAGTCTCCTCCTTGATGAAGTCTTTGTCAATGTCTTACAAGCTAACACTTGTTCTTCTCAAGACCTTCTCCCACTTTTGTCTTGATCTGTAGCCAATAACAAAGAGTTTCAGCATGATTCAATATGGAAGGAGGGACAAGGCAGGCTCTGCTAAGGAAGACAATAAATCATTCACAAGGAATAGCAGGACCTGGATGAGACACACCATCATCATCTTGTAAAGCATGATGGAGTGATCTTGAAAGTCCTTGCCCAAGTAGAATAGAATATAAATCTTAATAAGGGAGCATTTGTTGATACAGCGGTAACTCCTGTTTTAGTGTTTAATGTCCCTGGAGACTTTCCTAACACAATGCTAAGATGACATTTCCAACAGTAGAAGAAGTTATTACCCATAATGTGTGAGTTAGAAATGTCAGAACTACTTTGGCAGACTTTTAAGGAAGGAATCAAATATACATTAGAACAAATCAATGTTATATGATCCAAGGATCTACCAGATGACTATGTTCCTTGGGAAATTCCAGAAGACAGCCCCTTTACTGAAACAATTCATGAGTATGACATTTACTTGTTTAGAAGTTTTTAAATGGTTTTTCCAGTGGTCATATATGTATGTGAGAGTTGGACTGTGAAGAAAGTTGAGTGCCGAAGAATTGATGCTTTTGAACTGTGGTGTTGGAGAAGACTCTTGAGAGTCCCTTGGACTGCGAGGAGATCCAACCAGTCTATTCTCAAGGAGATCAGCCCTGGGTGTTCTTTGGAAGGAATGATGCTAAAGCTGAAACTCCAGTACTTTGGCCACCTCATGTGAAGAGTTGACTCATTGGAAAAGACTCTGATACTGGGAGGGATTGGGGGCAGGAGGAGAAGGGGACGACAGAGGATGAGATGGCTGGATGGCATCCCTGACTCGATAGACGTGAGTCTGAGTGAACTCCGGGAGATGGTGATGGACAGGGAGGCCTGCTGTGCTGCGATTCATGGGGTTGCAAAAAGTCAGACATGACTGAACTGAACTGATGATAAGAAATACTGTTTAGTAACTGAGGATAACCAATGATGAACAAATAGATTTGTGAAATAAATCTGGGGCAGGAAACTGACATAGGGAAAGTATATGAATATGAGATTGCACTGCCTGTAAATCTCTTCTTAAATTCTTGAGAATTTAAAATTGAGATATTAAGTGGTAGTTGATAATGGAAGAAGAGACACAAAACATACAGAGAAGAGCTAATACATAGTAATAAATATTACTGTTAGTTTAGTCTGAATCTTAAGAGGACCCAAGAGATTTATCCAATTGGTTATGCTGCATTGTTTTCTGAATTGCCTTTGAGTTCCAGTTTAAATGAATTGTTGCTTTACTCTAGTTTCCCTCCTTTGTAAAAGGCCTTGTTCAATGTTTGAGGTCTAGTTTCATGGCTATGCTGTCATTGTTCTTTATTATCTTCCATTTGTTGCAATTAGTCCCCTCTCCATCATATAAGTAAATTCTCATCTCTCAAAATACCCTATCAGCCACATTGTGCTGTCTATGTCTGTTTATGAGTATTTTGGTAAACCTCTTCTTGTGGCTATGCTACCCATATGTCTAGCTTTAAAGATGATGATCAAGTTGTAGGTATGCTTATACTCACTGCTTCAGAGATAGGCAATGTAGAGATCCATTAAGAAAAAGAGCCTATAGAAATGCATAATATATGTATGTATCTATAAAGTCATACATTTTTAAGCCAAGTTATGATTGTAATTTTCTTAGAGCAGAGCTAATTTTCATATCAGTCCAGTTCAGTCACTCAGTTGTGTCCCACTATTTGCAACCCCATGAATTGTAGCACGCCAGGCCTCCCTGTCCATCACCAACTCCCAAAGTTTATCCAAACTCATGTCCATCGACTCGGTGATGCCATCCAGCCATCTCATCCTCTGTCGTCCCTTTCTCCTCCTGCCCCCAGTCCCTTCCAGCATAGGGTCGTTTCCAATGAGTCAACTCTTCACGTGATGTGGCCAAAGTACAGGAGTTTCAGCCTCAGCATCAGTCCTTCCAATGAACACCCAGGGCTGATCTCCTTCAGGATGGACTGGTTGGATCTCCTCGCAGTCCAAGGGACTCTCAAGAGTCTTCTCCAACACCACAGTTCAAAAGCATCAATTCTTCGGCGCTCAGTTTTCTGCACAGTCCAACATTCACATCCATACATGACCACTGGAAAAACCATAGCTTTGTCTAGATGGAACTTTGTTGGCAAAGTAATGTCTCTGCTTTTGAATATGCTATCTAGTTAGTCATAACTTTCCTTCCAAGAAGTAAGCCTCTTTTAATTTCATGGCTGCAGTCACCATCTGCAGTGATTTTGGAGCCAAAAAAAAATAAAGTCTGACACTGTTTCCACTGTTTTCCCCCATCTATTTGCCATGAAGTGATGGGACCAGATGCCATGATCTTCGTTTTCTGAATGTTGAACTTTAAGCCAACTTTTTCACTCTCCTCTTTCACTTTCATCAAGAGGCTTTTTAGTTCCTCTTCACTTTCTGCCATAAGAGTGTTGTCATCTGCATATCTGAGGTTATAGATATTTCTCCCAGCAATCGTGATCCCAGCTTGTGCTTCTTCCAGCCCAGTGTTTCTCATGATGTACTCTGCATATAACTTAAATAAGCAGGGTGACTATATACAGCCTTGATGTACTCCTTTTCCTATTTGGAATCAGTCGTTTGTTCCATGTCCAGTTCTAACTGTTGTTTCCTGACCTGCATATGGGTTTCTCAAGAGGCAGGTCAGGTGGTCTGGTATTCCCATCTCTTTCAGAATTTTCCACAGTTTATTGGTATCCACAGAATCAAAGGCTTTGGCATAGTCAATAAAGCAGAAATAGATGTTTTTCTGGAACTCTCTTGCTTTTTCAATGATCCAGCGGATGTTGGCAATTTGATTTCTAGTTCCTCTGCCTTTTCTTTTTTTTTATCACTGTGCATTTTATTTTATTTTATTTTAATTAATTAATTAATTTTTTTTATTTTACTTTACAATTCTGTATTGGTTTTGCCATATGTCATCGCAGCACTGTTTATAATAGCCAGGACATGGAAACAACCTAGATGTCCATCAGCAGATGAATGCATAAGAAAGCTGTTTTACATATACACAATGGAGTATTACTCAACTGTTAAAAAGAATACATTTGAATCAGTTCTGATGAGATGGATGAGACTGGAGCTGATTATACAGAGTGAAGTAAGCCAGAAAGAAAAACACCAATACAGTATATTAACACATATATATGGAATTTAGAAAGATGGCAATGATGACCCTGTATGCAGGACAGCAAAAAAGACACGGATGTGTATAGCGGACTTTTGGACTCCTCTGCCTTTTCTAAAACCAGCTTGAACATCAGGAAGTTCACGGTTCTCATATTGCTGTAGCCTGGCTTGGAGAATTTTGAGCATTACTTTACTAACGTGAGATGAGTGCAATTGTGCAGTAGTTTGAGCATTCTTTGGCATTGCCTTTCTTTGGGATTGGAATGAAAACTGACTTTTTCCAGTCCTGGGGCCATTGCTGAGATTTCCACATTTGCTGCCATATTGAGTGCAGCACTTTCACAGCATCATATTTTAGGGTTTGAAATAGCTCCATTGGGATCCCATCACCTCCACTAGTTTTGTTCGTAGTGATGCTTTCCAAGGCCCACTTGACTTCACATTCCAGGAATTCTGGCTCTAGGTGAGTGATCACACCTTCAGATTATGTGGGTCATGAAGCTCTTTTTTGTACATTTTTTCTGTGTATTCTTGCCACCACTTCTTAATATCTCCTGCTTCTGTTAGGTCCAGACCATTTCTGTCCTTTATTGAGCCCATCTTTGCATGAAATGTTCCCTTGGTGTCTCTAATTTTCTTGAAGAGATCTCTAGTCTTTCCCATTCTGTTGTTTTCCTCTATTCTATTTCTTTGCATTGATCACTGAGGAAGGCTTTCTTATCTGTCCTTGCTATTCTTTGGAACTCTACATTCAGATACTTATATCTTTTCTTCTTTGCTTTTCACTTCTCTTCTTGTCACAGCTATTTGTAAGGCCTTCCCAGACAGCCATTTTGCTTTTTTGCATTTCTTTTCCATGGGGATGGTCTTGATCCCTTTCTCCTGTACAATGTCACAAACCTCATTCCATAGTTCATCAGGCAATCTGTCTATCAGATCTAGTCCCTTAAATCTATTTCTTGCTTCCACTGTAAACACAGCAGCTGCAACAGACTGCACAGAAGTGCAACTGAGAGGAGCTACCCCTCACCAAGTTCAGCGGCGGCAGCCGAGAGGAGCAACCCCATGTCCAAGAAACAGCTGCTGCCTGGGTGCAGGACGGCCGAGAGGAGCTACTCCACATTCAAGGTCAGGAGGGGCGGCCCTGAGGTGATACCCCTCCTCCAAGGTAAAGAGCAACAGCTGTGCTTTGCTGGAGCAGCCTGTGAAGAGATAGCCCAAGTCCAAGGTAAGAGAAACCCAAGTAAGACAGTAGGTGTTGTGAGAGGGCATCAGAGTGCAGACACACTGAAACCATACTCACAGAAAACAAGCCAATCTGATCACACGGACCACAGCCTTGTGTAAATCAATGAAACTAAGCCATGCCATGTGGGGCCCCTCAAGACGGACGGGTCATGGTGGAGAGGTTTGACAGAATGTGGTCCACTGGAGAAGAGAATGGCAAACCAAATCATTATTCTTGCCTTGAGAACCCCATGAGCTGTATGAAAAGGTAAAAGGATAGGATACTGGAAGGGGAACTCCCCAGGTCAGTAGGTGTCCAATATGCTACTGGAGATCAGTGGAGAAATAATTTCAGAAAGAATGAAGGGATGGAGCCAAAGCAAAAACAATACCCAGCTGTGGATGTGACTGGTGATAGAAGCAAGATCCGATGCTATAAAGAGCAATATTGCATAGGAACCTGGAATGTCAGGTCCATGAATCAAGGCAAATTGGAAATGGTCAAACAGGAGATGGCAAGAGAGAATGTCAACATTATAGGAATCAGCGAACTAAAATGGACTGGAATGGGTGAATTTAACTCAGATTACCATTTAGCTACTACTGTGGGCCGTAATCCATTAGGAGAAATGGAATAGCCATCATGGTAACAAGAGAGTCCAAAATGCAGTACTTAGATGCCATCTCTAAAACGACAGAATAATCTCTGTTTATTTCCAAGGCAAACCACTCAATATCACAGTAATCCAAGCCTATGCCCCAACCAGTAACGCTGCAGAAGCTGAACAGTTCTATGAAGACCTACAAGGCCACTTAGAACTAACACCCAAAAAAGATGTCCTTTTCATTATAGGGGACTGGAATGCAAAAGTAAGAAGTCAAGAAACACCTGGAGTAAGAGGCAAATTTGGCCTTGGAATACAGAATGAAGCAGGGCAAAGGCTAATAGAGATTTGCCAAGAGAATGCATTGGTCATAGCAAACACCCTGTTCCAACAACACAAGAGAAGTCTCTACACATGGACATCACCAGATGGTCAACACCGAAATCAGATTGATTATATTCTTTGCATCCAAAGATGGAGAAGCTCTATACAGTCAGCAAAAACAAGACCAGGAGCTGACTGTGGCTCAGATCATGAACTCCTTATTGCCAAATTCCAGACTTAAATTGAAGAAAGTAGGGAAAACCACTAGACCATTCAGGTAATTTTTATATAATAAGATGTTAAAGGTTTTGACTACATGTGCTAATTAACTTGCTTCCTGAAATCTTTACTTCTGGGTGAAGTTGACATGATCTATTTAGTAAAAAAAAAAAGAGAAGCTTTGTGAATTTTCCTGTAATTTGGCATGCATGCCTACCATTTCCCAACTAATTGACTCTTGTAATGGTATTTCACGGTCAAAGTCATCTCTCTCCAACATTGTTATACTGAAATATTTTGTTAAACTTCCACTATCACAAAACTACCAAACTTAATAAATGTGTATTTGAGACCAAATGTATGATTCTTTTGTACAGTATTTTTTTTTTGCTAAAATGTTTTTATATTTTTCTACTTCCCTAATTTAGATACTAAATCATATCCAGATGCCCACTTTATATCAAGTTGCCATAGTCTCAGATATCAAATTTTATTGACTGCAAAAGTAGTTCTTAGGTGCTAAATTAAGATGCTTCCATAAAGCAAATTATATAAATCAAACTACCAGCTTTGTTCATGCTTCAGAGATGACTTAACTACTGAACAACAGCAAATGATATTATTAACATGTGATTTTGAAGTTGTTACTATCCCTCTTGTACCTATTTTATTTCCACATTCATGTTTTATAAAACCAATTAATTTCCCTTATTATAAAAGAGAACACAGAAAGTTATGCTTTAAGACATGTTTTTTCCATTTGACTCTGAAGTGGTGATGCCTCTTTCCCCACACATCTCTCACTACAGAAACTCTGTGTCATCACAGCGAAACTGTCATTCTATGTGATTCAATACTGCGGGCTTTATTTGCTACTAAGGGAATTAACCACTGTGTACAAATATCTACAAATCACTAACGTTTTCAGTACTAGAAAATATAACTGGAAGGAAAAATGATTATATTTTTAACGGATTTTTATTCAGCACCTTCAGTGGTCCTAGTATTACCTCTGTGGATAGTATAGACGGTTTTCTTTATGTTCCCTATTAAATTACCTGAAGAAATTTTTCACCTTTTAAAAACTTACTTAATAAGACATTAATCATAAATTAAAAGGTTAATTAAGAAAACTGTGATAATAAAAGTGTTTATTTAAAATATGAAAACAGTAGCAAATGGGGGAAAATGATTCCCCTTTTTTGGAAATAAACAGCATTATTTTCCAATTCTACCCAAAAAGTCACTAAATGCAAATCATTTTCAGGGAAAGTGTAAAACACTTTAAAATTGGTAAGCTCTAAGAAGGCATTCTGAAAAACGAAAGATAACCTCCTTGTAACCAGTTATCAGATTTTCAGTTATCTTGCCACATGGAGCAGAGATTTTGAAACCTAATGTAGAAAAAAAACAACAAAAAATTATCTTAGCAATAACAGGTGTAGTCATAAATTATCTTATACCTTATCAGAATGACCAATGGATTTCAGATTCTATCAAATGTGTTGCCTAAGATACATGTTTTTGAAAACTGTATACTCCAGACTTAGCCAGAATGAGTAAATCCTAGGTTCTCAGATATGTGTGCTGCTGATTATCAGTGAACAGCAGCTCAAGTCACATATCTTCATTTGTCTTCTCTTCTCTGGTCTTTCTTCCATTAGAATGTTTTAAATTGGTTTCCGATTAGTATCTCTTTGTGTGCATGAGCCTTAAGAATCACAAAGGAAAACAGATAAATCAAGACTATTGTGGTAAAAAATTTTTGTTGTTATTACACTCTATGGATTTTATAACAATTCTTAGGCAGCTAATTCTATTTACTCTATTCCACAAATTGGGCTTTTAGTGAAGAGATTCTATTGACTCTCCATGATTCTTGCTTTTTCATTTTTTATAGTCTTAAATGGGATTCCTTCGTGGCTCAGACTGTAAAGCGTTCTGCCCACAATGCGGGAGACCCGGGTTAGATCCCTGGGTCGGGAGGATCCCCTGGAGAAGGAAATGGCAACCCACTCCAGTACTCTTGCCTAGAAAATTCCACGGATGGAAGAGCCTGGTGGGCTACAGTCCATGGGGCCGCAAAGAGTCGGACACGACTGAGCGACTGAAGTGAACTGAACTGAACTTATGTAAGATTCTATCCTCCAAGTAAATTTGTTCACTCAGTACTGTTGAGTTTGAAGTGATTTTTCATTAATTAAGTGGGCATGTTGCAAAAGGCTACCTAGTAAGAAACTTAAGATGCTTCTAGGAGCTGAGTGTAGCCACCTGCAAGAAACTAATGCCCTCAGACCTGCCCACTTAAAAGGCTTCCCTGGTCACTCAGCTGGTAAAGATTCTACCTGCAATGCAGAAGACATTGGTTCAGTTCCTGGGTGGGGAAGATCCCCTGGAGAAGGGATAGGTTACCTACTCCAGTATTCTTGGGCTTCTCTGATGGCTCAGCTGGTAAAGAATCTGCCTGCAATCTGAGAGAGCTGGATTCCATCCCTGGTTGGGAAGAACGCCTGGAAGAGGGCATGGCAACCCACTCCAGTATTTTTACCTGGAGAATCCCCATGGACAAAGGAGCCTGTGGGCTACAGTCCATGGTGTTGCAAAGAGTTGGACATGACTGAGCGACTAAGCACACAGTGTGCCACTTACAGGAAAAGATTACTGCTCTCAAATCTAAGAGAGCTTGAAAAGGTTCTTTCTCTAGTAGAATCTTTGATAAGATCACAGCACTCAGCGGCACATGGATTGTAGCCTGATGAGAACCTGAAGCAGAGAATTCACTAAATCATGAACAGGCTTTGACAGAAACAGAGAAATAATAAATCCATGTTGTTTTAATCTGTGTGTGATAATTTTTTGCACAGCAATAGAAAACAGAAATAGATAATTTGTTATACAGCAATAGGAAATCATTACACAAAAAGACAAGATTTATTTTACCAAGTGAACAAAATATAATTTAATGTGAATATAATTAGTTCAAATTATTTAATAAAATTAAACCCATGATTGTAAGCTTCAATTAATTATTTAGTTAACTGTCAAAATACTGAAAAGATTAGATGGCCTTAGGTGACTCTCAGGTAGATTTCTCTCTCTATGTGGTTTTCTCTCCTAAATTGCTTACGTCAATCTATTTTTACATTATATTGTCAGAGCAGCAAGAAAATGAGAGCAAAAGATGTAATATTTTTTGAGCCCTATTCAGAATTCATGCTAAATTCAGTTCTGTGAATTCTGTTGGTCAAAGCAAGTCCCAAAATCAAGGGATACGGAAATAATTATCTACCTTTTAATGGGAGAAGCAGCAAATAATTTATAATCATTTTAATAATCCACTGAGATAATTTTGAAGATGACTCTGTGCTTGCGACTAAAAAAAAATTGGTGAGAATTGACTATGCAAAGGAAATGGCTATATAAATTCTCATCAGAATATAATAAGCATATGATATATACATAGAAATTGAAGATGTTAGATTTAGATATCAAGAAAAAAATGTGGTACATCATATCTCCACATGGTGATGTATACTTTTTGGAGATTTGAGAAGTTATCTTAATGCAACTGTATATATTAACCATACTCTTATTAAACAGCACAGAGAGAATGTCATGTGTGAGTGCAAGTGTTAGGGTGAGAAAGGAATAATGTAAGCATATTTTATGAAAAGGAAATTATGTTTCCTACACACTTTTATTCTTGCTTGGGAAATCCCATGAACAGAGGAGCTTGGTAGGCAAAAGTCCATGGAGTCACAAAGAGCTGGACATGACTGAGTGACTGAGCATACACACACTCACACACACACTTAAAGAAGTAATTTGTCAAATAACTCCCATCCCACCTCTTTTCTAGTTACTTATAAAAACACAAATCCTAAGTTTCCCTAGGGCAGAGTTATAATATATGTGTGTGTGTATATATATATATGTATATTATATATGTATGTATATATAATATATATACACATATATTTGAAACACTATAAATTCTAATACAGTTCTTAATAGAGTAAAATTTTTAATAAACATTTACCTTAAATGTAATTGAATTTTTTTAATGGTAGAATAAAGATAAATTATTTTAGAGAGGTTGCATTACTTAGATATCAGACAGGATTCTATGATGGGCTGCCAAGATCAGTGACCAGAGTGGATGTGTCTAAATGTTTCCAGATAGTGTGAATTTAATGCATTTTATTCCCATGACAAGGATACTGCCTATGTCACATGGACTTAGGAAAAAGAGGTTATCCAAAGCAAAGCTGACCTAATTATGTGAATCTTTTAAATCTGAGTCCAGAGGTCAGAGCCTGAGGAAGTGAGGTACTCTAAGGGTGAGAGAGATTCGACAATGTAAGAAAATTTCTCCTGGCTTTAATGATAATGAGGACAACCCTTCAGTCCATGGAGAAACTTAACTTGGCCCAAAACCTGGATAAGCATGGAAGAAAACCCAAGGTGCAGGTGAAATGGTGCCTGTAGTACCTTCATTTCTGCCTTTGGAGAACCTGAGCAGAAAACCCTGGTAAACCATGCTCAGTGGTCCAATTTCTGACCTACAGACTGTGAGCTAGTACATTGGAATGATTTTTACTTCCCTTGTAGCTCAGCTGGTAAAGAATCTGCCTGCAATGCGAGAGATCTGGGTTCAATCCCAGGATTGAGAAGATCCTCTGGAGAAGGGAAAAGCTACCCACTCTAGTATTCTGGCCTGGAGAATTTCATGCACTGTACAGCCCATGGGGTCACAAAGAGACAAGACTGAGCGACTTTCACTTTCACTAAATTTGTAGTAATTTGTTACAGCAGCAAGAGGAAACTAATATATCCAGAAAGGAATTAAAATATAGGAATTGAAATACTTTTGGAAGAAATACACTAAAATCATTATTCTTCATTACCATATTCCTCTATATTCCATGCAGATTAATAACAAGTTTTTTAGACTGTGAAAATGAAAGTCTCTTAGTGATGTCCGACTCTTTGTGACCCCATGGACTATACAGTCCATGGAATTCTCCAGGTCAGAATACTGGAGTGGGTAGCCTTTCCTTTCTCCAGGGGACCTTCCCAACTCAGAGATTAAACCCAGGTCTCCTGCACTGTGGGCAGATTCTTTACCAGCTGAGTTACAAGAGAAGCCCAAAAATATTGGAGAGGGTAGCCTATCCCTTCTCCAGGGGATATTCCTGACCCAGGAATTGAACTGGAGTCTCCTGCATTGCAGGTGAATTCTTAACCAACTGAGCTATGAAGGAAGCCACTTTTTAGACTGTAAGGTTAACTAAATAATATGATGTCTATTTCCTACATAATTTCTTGTCAATATTTACAGGCTACAAGGCAAAATGTCCGACTTCCTGAAAGATAACATCAGCTACTCTTAAAAAGTTATGTCAATATTAATTTAAGAGGATTTTGCATAAGTGTTAGCATTGATAAATTGATTTTGCTCTTCTCATTCATTTAGTTTACAGACTATATAACATACTTCCATTTAAATTATGTATGTCAACATTTGTGTTTCTAAACTAGTTATCAATCATTTACAAGATGAATGTAAATGACAGTTTCACAATGCATGCTATAGATCTCCAGAACAAAGAGATAGAATAAAATATAATCTAAGTGACTAAAAGGTTTCTGAACCAAAAATACCATTAAATATTTATATGCTTTTGAACAGAATGTGCTTCTTTCCCAGAGCAACTATTGATCTGTGTGCTGCTTTTTTCCAATAAATGATTTCACATTAAACTCAACTGGTTCATGATTTTCTCACACAGAACAGTTATCCCCTTCATCTAAATGACTGGAATTCGTATTCTTACATTTTCTCTAAGGTTCAATTAAATTTTAGCCCCCAAACAAAATATTTATTTAAGTCTATCTCAAGTAAATTCATTTCCAATGAAGTTCATTGACTTACAATGTTTAAGTGTGTTCCAAATAATATCCCATTGCCATCATAACTTCATTTTATATAATAAGTTCATTATAATATTTGTAATACAGCATTATTTTCTACTTGCTGTGAGCAAAATATGTTCAGAGATTAAAAACTGTAGTAGGATGTCTGATACTTGATTTATATTTTACACCAGAGATTTTATTCCTTGTGTTAGAAGACAATGTTTCTGCCTTAAGAAGCTTAATTACTATTGGAGGACAATTAAAATTTAAAATAATAAGAATATAAGAATAAGAATAAAATTCCAGATAGTGAGTAATGCTATACAAAAGTATAAGGAAAGAAAGAAGGCTGGAGATAGGGTATGGGTGGGCTATGTCACTGGGTGATCAGAGAGTCTCTTTGCGCTTCTACTATATGAGGAGAGACCAAAGTCATGAGAAAGACAGAGACAAGCAAAGAATAGCCTTAGACACACATATACAATAAATATAAAGGTCTTCACCAAGGACAGCTTAGAATACTCAAAAAATAGAAAAGGCCAGAAAAACTAGGTCATAGTGAGAAAAGGATAGAATGTTTTGAGATAAAGTCAGACATGAAACAAATTATGGTGGTTTTTGAAAAACAGAAAATCACATATAGAGAAGGTATCTGGTTTATATATCTTTATAATGCTCAATTGGTTGACTGTGTAAAGAAGAGCCTCCCAGGTGGCTCTAGTGGTAAAGAATCCACCTGCCAATGTAGGAGGCAGAAGAAATGCGGGTTCAATCTCTGGGTCAGGAAGATCCCCTGGAGAAGGAAATGGCAACCCGCTCCAGTATTCTTGCCTGGAGAATTCCATGGACAGAGAAGCTTGGTGGGCTACAGTCAATGGGGTCACAAAGAGTCAGACACAACTGAGCACATGCATTCATAGAGAAGAGGCTCTAGCAGATAAATGAAAGAAAGGTTATTATTAGGAGGATAAAGTTACACTCCAAGGAATGGAGTCTATGTAGTCCAACCATAAAAATCATGATATTATAGTTTATTAGAGAAACAATAAAAGTGGCAAAGCAGGGTTGTATTTGAAATATATATAGAAGATAAAGTTGCAGATGAAGTTCAGACTGATGGTTGGAGTGGCTCAGCTAGTAAAGAACCTGCCTGCAATAAGGGAGACCTGGGTTCAATCCCTGGGTTGGGAAGATCCCCTAGAGAAGGGAACGGTTACCCACTCCAGTATTTTGGCCTGGAGAATTCCATGGACTATACAGTCCATGGAGTCGCAAAGATTCGACCACTACTGAGTAACTTTCACTTCACTTCACTTCAACCACTATAAGGGAAATCAAGGATGACAAACTTAATTTGGATTCTCTCCAAAAGTAGACTTTGAGAAAAGGATTTAGTTTCAGATATTTTTAGGGTGAATTAATTTCATGAAACATATGGAAAAGTGAGGACAGTGAGACAAGGAAGGAAGACAAACAAAATAGGATTGTATTCACTTGGAAACGCTATCCTATCTGGATCTCTGAGGAATGCAGAGAATGCTTTGCAGAATTAGCTATGTAAAGAACAAGAGACTGAGCAATTTGCCCAAAATATTTTCTTCATCGTTGATGAATTATTGATGGTTTTTAAAGTTATGAAGCTGGAAGAGAGAATCTGTGGAGAGAACATGTATAGAAAATGAAAATCATCAGAGGACTGAGACAGGGAGCAGTAAAATGTTTAAAGTCAGGAACACGAGGAGAATTTAGAAAAGGAGACTGATGTCAGTACAGTCAGGAGAAAGACAAGTTCAGAAGCTTTACAATAAGATAGGTGCTGAGTTACTAGGACAGAGTGGATTCAGTTGATTACATTTTCATGGAAGCTTTCTTCTTCCTGTCTATTGAAACAAAAATGCACAATATAAAAGTTGTGAGTCAAGTTTCATTTGAGCACCTTAATGGTGATGATAGCCCAGGAGAACAGCCTTCAGATAGCTCAAAGGAGCTGCTCCAAAGAGGTAAGGGAGGAGTTAGGATGTACATGAATATTTTCTGGGAAAAAGCATGTAGTTAAACATAAAAAGAGTACTGTTAACAAGAACAGTCATCTCAAGATTAATATTACTGCTTTACTACTAGGCTTCCCTAGTAGGGCAGTTGGTAAAGAATCTACCTGCAATGCAGGAGACAAGGTTCGATCCCTGGGTCCGGAAGATCCCCTGGAGAAAGGAATGGCAACCCACTCCAGTACTCTTGCCTGGAGAATTTCATGGTCAGAGGACCTGGTAGACTACAGTCTATGTAATGGCAAAGAATCGGACACAGCTGTGTGACTAACTTTCCTTTTTCCTTTCCTTTTATGTTTTGGAAGATTCAAGAATCAGGAGCCATTGAGATTTTTCCTTAGATACATACGTATCTTAATTATCTAGGGTTCAGTGTATACAAAGCGCCGAATACTGCCTATTGTTCTCCACCCTGAATTTCCCCCAGGCTCACTGTTGGTGGGCAACCACAGTGGTTATTGGCTTGATTCTTATGGAATTGGGACAGCAGACTTTTTTTTTCTTTACAGTCACATATTATACCCTTTCTTTGTTTTCTTTTTCTTCATAGCACATATCAACATCTGAGATTATAAATTATTCTTTGTTTTTTTATGATCTTTCTTTTCTTCTCTAGGATGTAATTTCCAGAACAACGCAGACATTGTCTTTGTTACTGTTCTCATGTGCCTAGACTAGTGCTTTGCATTAAGTACATCCTCATGAAATATTGACTGAACAACAGAATGGTTAAAATCACTTACTAGTGAGCTGTGCTAAAAGCCAAGAATTCAAAACATGAAAGTAAGGAAATTGAGCATAATAAACTTTTCTAAGTAGTTTTGTTATGACAGTGGAACATAAGGGAGCAGTAGCTAGAAAGAAGGGTTGGATTTTGCATTAAGGAATATTACAGCACTTAGTGACTTTTCAGAAATGTTCATATAAAGGAGATCAGATGATGGAGTAGAGGAGTTACTTACAAGAGAATCCATTTAGTAGGCAAGAGGGATGGTGTCTCACTATAATTCAAGGGTCCATACTTCTAATGAAACTGGAAGAAAGCCAGAATTTGTAGGTAAGATGTAGGTAGACTGATAAATTTGAGGGGGAGAAATTAGGTTGTTATATTACTGCTTCTATTTTCTTAGTGAAGTTGGAAACATGGTCATCAGTAAAATTATGATAGAGATATTGTAAAGTTGTCAGACATCTGATGATGAAAGAGAGGATATGACTGACAGAAACAGAGAAACTGAACAGATGAATAATAGTGATTACTTAGAAATACATTTTGGAGGGGTTGGGGGGCAGGCCACATAACCCAGCAGTCAGGATCTTACTTCCCTGACCAGAGATTGAATCCATGTCCCCTGCAGTGGAGGCACAGAGCCCTAATCACTGAACCATCATTGAAATTCACAGCCCAGGAGCACAGATCCAATAAAACAGAGATTTAGTCATGTGATTATAGGAATGATCTCCTCCCCTACCTCTTGTGACCACATCAACAGAGCTCCAGCATAATGTAGCCACAGATTACAGCTGAAAGAGGGCTTCCCCAAAGGCTCAGAGGTAAAGAATCTGCCTGCAATGCAGGAGACACAGAAGACGTGTGTTTGATCCCTGGGTTGGGAAGATCCCCTGGAGAAGGAAATGGCCCTGGAGAAGGAAATGAAAACTTGTTCCAGTGTTCTTGCCTGGAAAAAGAAGAGCCTGGTGGGCTAGAGTCCAAAGGTTTGTAAAGTGTTGGATATGACTAAGCACGCGGGAGCAGCCAAGAGAGTGCAAATTTCCAACCCTATTTTTAAAATCTCTTGAAGAAACACAAAGACAACAGAGGAGACATAAACAAGGACACTCAAGGAATTTGAAAATCCTTGGACCCTTAGCTACAGCACACATTTAAAAACAACCCAGTTCCTAGCCAGATTAACAGATTAATTTTATTAACTTTAAAGGCCTATTGATCTCAGTGCCTTTTAGCCAATAATACTGGCATTTAATTTATGAGGGAATACATGGGACAGTACATAATGATTAAAGGATCAACTATTTAAAAATTTTATAAAACTTTTTCAAAGTGAAAAGACTGATACCGAAACTTCAGAAGTGGTGAAGTTTGTGGTAACAACAAGTTCTGAGTTCTGACCATGGGGGCTTATGGTTGGTACAATCACTTGTAATGTTGCCAGCACTTGGATGAAGAGGAAAGTGGTGAGAGATAGGCTAAAATCTTCAGTTTATCAAGTAGTGGATGAATGACACAAGGATGGGGTGTGAAGAGGAGGAGAAAGGGTAAAAAAAGAGGAATTAGGATCAAACATAAACAGATAATACAACCTTTACACATTTGGCCTAAAATGGGGATGAAAGGGAAAAATAAGCAGGGAAATACCTGGCCACACTTGGAAGAAATTTGGTATAAAGTGTGTTGCTGAACCATAAACAGTTTTCACTTAAATAAGGAAGGTAATGGGAATATGGAGTGAAAAACTGGATAACTTTAGGGTATAAGTAGATTATAGGGAATTATTTATAACCTGAGATTCCACTGGTGAATGACATAAATAGCAATGAAATGCATAATGGAATTAGCTCTGAGGGATTTTTTTAGAGAAAAATGGTGACAAATTCTGCTTTTAGTCTTAAAGGGTTGGTTTGGTAGGCATTGTGTAGTAATGACACAATGAATTCAGTCACAGAAAAAGGTGATAGGGTACTTTTTGTTGTTGTTTATTCGCTAAGTCATGTCCACCTCTTTGTGACCCCATGCACTGTAACCCGCCAGGCTCCTCAGTTCATGGGATTTCCCAGACAAGAATACTGGAGTGGGTTGTCATTTCCTTCTCCAGGGGATCTTCCTGACCAGTTTTAGGCCTCTCTCAAAACCCCCAGAACTATGTACAGCTTATAGGCCTAATATATGTTTATATATGTACAGTGGAGAAATTGTTATATTCTCCACATTCTCTTCATTTTAGGATTTGTATTTTAAGTTCATCATTCTGTAAAAAGCACTAATGGATTAATTATACATTGTAATAAAAACTACACACCATAAAAATACTAACTTCTAGTAAGACTTCCATACAACTGCCTCCCTTCATCAACACACATAACCTTAGCCTGTGTGTGTGTGTGCTCAGTCATGTCCAACTCTTTATGACGCCTATGGACTGTAGCTTGCCAGACTCCTCTTTCCAAGGAATTTTAGCCTAAACATCATTATCTGTAGTCATTGATATATATTTCAGACATCATTTTCTGAGTAAGTCAGCATGTTTAAAACTTATTTTCAGACAAATTGCATTTGTATATTTAGTTGTTTTCCCTCTACTTTAGAATGATCATTTCCTAGGTACAGTGATAATTGTGATGTTCTTTGGCAGAATAAAACTCATAATTCTTGAATTCAAATAATGGAGCATTTAGTATTGTGGGTATGAGAATAAGTGCTGCCATATATTCCATTTTTATTTGAGATAATTGATAAATCAGGAAGCTTTTTTATTATTTCGAGGGAGAAGTCATAATATTTTTGTGTTATCAGGGAGAAGTCATGATATTTTCCAGTGTAGTTGTAACTCTCAATATTCTGTTAGCAGTGTGATTTTTATTTATTTAGTTGAATGTAAAAGAATTGTTTCTTCTAAACTTTGCTACTTTTCACTTTGATACTTCTGTTTCTATTAGGAAATTCTAAATTTGCATCAAGCCCTGGTAAGATCCAGAATTTATTCTGATTTTACTCTTATGTAGGGAAGGAAATAGAAAATAAATTTGATCTTTAGAGGCTTAAATTTGATCAAATGTGGACTAAATAATACTAAGGGGAAAATGATTTTGAGACCTTAATTGTCAAAGCACTTCTATGTTATTTAAATAATATTTTAAAATAAATGTATAAAAATATATTAATCAAATAAAAAAGGAAAATGTGTTAATAGAGTTTGTGATAACTAAGTAGTATCCAAAAAAGCAGATATTTCAATACTTAAATAGAACATATATGAAATCTGAAAAATATTCAAATACAACTTTATATAATTCAGTAAAACCTGTACTATATAATTGTTTGGTAGCAATTAACATGCAAAAAATAAAACAGAATTTGAGGTTGAAGTTGTTTATAGTTGAATTAAGATTTAAGCATGCAAAATGGCTAGAAGGCAAGAAAACAATACAAATCAGAAACTGATAAAAGAATGCATTAGGAAAATATAATCATACTTTATCATAAAGAAAGCACCAGTTAAGTTGCCAGAGATTTAGTCTACTTTTGAAGGGACAAGATCTGGGAATTAAAAGTTAGAAAAAACTGGAAATATCAAAAACATGAAGTCAAGGTCATAAAATGTTAGAGAAAATTTTGATTATTGAATTACGACAGAAAACGATCCCACAGGTTTTATTTCCTCAAGGAAAAATGATGCTGTGGCCATCTCATCATATACTTATTTTACCTCTGTATATCTTTTTTGCTAAGTCATCTGTTCATATCTTTTACCCCTTTTCAATGTGTCATTTATTTGTTTTTGCTGACTGTAAACCTTCTCCATCTTCGGCTGCAAAGAATATAATCAATCTGATTTCAGTGTTGACCATCTGGTGATGTCCATGTGTAGAGTCTTCTCTTGTGTTGTTGGAACAGGGTGTTTGCTATGACCAATGTGTTCTCTTGCAAAACTCTATTAGCCTTTGCCCTGCTTCATTCCATACTCCAAGGCCAAATTTGCCTGTTACTCCAGGTGTTTCTTGACTTCCTACTTTTGCATTCCAGTCCCCTATAATGAAAAGGACATCTTTTTGGGGTGTTAGTTCTAAAAGGTCTTGTAGGTCTTCATAGAACTGTTCAACTTCAGCTTCTTCAGTGTTACTCATTGGATTACTGTAATATTGAATGGTTTGCCTTGGAAACAAACAGAGATCATTCTGTTGTTTTTGAGATTGCATCCAAGTATTGCATTTTGGACTCTTTTGTTGACCATGATGGCTATTCCATTTCTCCTAAGGGATTCCTGCCCACAGTAGTAGATATAATGGTAATCTGAGTTAAATTCACCCATTCCAGTCCATTTTACCTAGCAGATTCCTAGAATGTTGACATTCACTCTTGCCATCTCTTGTTTGACCACTTCCAATTTGCCCTGGTTCATGGACCTAACATTCCAGGTTCCTATGCAATATTGCTCTTTACAGCATCAGACCTTGCTTCTGTCAACAGTCACATCCACCGCTGGGTATTGTTTTTGCTTCGGCTCCATCCCTTCATTCTTTCTGAAGTTATTTCTCCACTGATTTCCAGTAGCATATTGGGCACCTATCCTATCATTTTGCCTTTTCATACTGTTCATGGGATTCTCAAGGCTAGAATACCAAAATGGTTTGCCATTCCCTTCTCCAGTGGACCACGTTATGTCAGACCTACCCACCATGACCCATCTATCTTGGGTGGCCCCACAGGGCATGGCTTAGTTTCACTGACTTAGACAAGGCTGTGATCCGTGTGATCAGATTGGCTAGTTTTCTGTGATTATGGTTTCAGTGTGTTTGCCTTCTGATACCCTCTTGCAACACCTACTGTCTTATTTGGGTTTCTCTTATCTTGGACATGGGGTATCTCTTCACACTCAAATCAGATTGATTATATACTTAGCAGCCAAAGAAGGTGAAGCTCTATACAGTCAGCAAAAACAAGACCAGGAGCTGACTGTGGCTCAGATTATATACTCCTTATTACCAGATTCAGACTTAAATTGAAGAAAGTAGGGAAAACCACTAGACCATTCAGGTATGACCTAAATCAAACCCCTTATGATTATACAGTGAAAGTGAGAAATAGTTTTAAGGACTAGATCTGATATACAGAGTGCCTGATGAACTATGGAATGAGGTTCGTGACATTGTACAGGAGACAGGGATCAAGACCATCCCCATGGAAAAGAAATGCAAAAAAGCAAAATGGCTGTCTGAGGAGGACTTACAAATAGCTGTGAAAAGAAGAGAGGTGAAAAGCAAAGCAGAAAAGGAAAGATGTAATTATCTGAATGCAGAGTTCCAAAAAATAGCAAGAAGAGATAAGAAAGCCTTCCTCAGTGATCAATGCAAAGAAATAGAGGAAAACAACAGAATGGGAAAGACTAGAGATCTCTTCAAGAAAATTAGAGATACCAAGGGAATATTTCATGCAAAGATGGGCTCGATAAAGGACAGAAATGGTATGGACCTAACAGAAGCAGAAAATATTAAGAAGAGGTGGCAAGAATACACAGAAGAACTGTACAAAAAAGATCTTCATGACCTAGATAATTACGATGGTGTGATCACTCACCTAGAGCCAGGCATCCTGGAATGTGAAGTCAAGTGGGCCTTAGGAAGCATCACTATGAACAAAGCTAGTGGGGGTGATGGAATTCCAGTGGAGCTATTTCAAACCCTAAAAGATAATGCTGTGAAAAGGCAGCACTCAATATGTCAGCAAATTTGGAAAATGCAGCAGTGGCCACAGGACTGGAAAAGGTCAGTTTTCATTCCAATCCCAAAGAAAGGCAATGCCAAAGAATGCTCAAACTACTGCACAATTGCACTCATCTCACATGCTAGTAAAGTAATGCTCAAAATTCTCCAAGCCAGGCTTCAGCAATATGTGAACTGTGAACTTCCTGATGTTCAGTCTGGTTTTAGAAAAGGCAGAGGAACCAGAGATCAAATTGCCAACATCTGCTGGATCATGGAAAAAGCAAGTGAGTTCCAGAAAAACATCTATTTCTGTCTTATTGACTATGCCAAAGCCTTTGACTGTGTGGATCACAATAAATGGTGGAAAATTCTGAAAGAAATGGGAATATCAGACCACCTAACCTGCCTCTTGAGAAACCTATATGCAGGTCAGGAAGCAACAGTTAGAACTGAACATGGAACAACAGACTGGTTCCAAATAGGAAAAGGAGTACGTCAAGGCTGTATATTGTCACCCTGCTTATTTAACTTCTATGCAGAGTACATCATGAGAAATGCTGGACTGGAAGAAGCACAAGCTGGGATCACGATTGCTGGGAGAAATAGCTATAACCTCAGATATGCAGATGACACCACCTTTATGGCAGAAAGTGAAGAAGAACTAAAAAGCCTTTTGTTGAAAGTGAAAGAGGAGAGTGAAAAAGTTGGCTTAAAGTTCAACATTCAGAAAACGAAGATCATGGCATCTGGTCCCATCACTTCATGGGAAATAGATGGGGAAACAGTGGAAACAGTGGCTGATTTTATTTTTGGGGCTCCAAAATCACTGCAGATGGTGATTGCAGCCATGAAATTAAAAGACGTTTACTCCTTGGGAGGAAAGTTATGACCAACCTCAACAGCATATTAAAAAGCAGAGACATTACTTTGTCAACAAAAGTCCATCTAGACAAAGCTATGGTTTTTCCAGTGGTCATGTTTTGATGTGAAAGTTGGACTGTGAAGAAAGCTGAGCGCCAAAGAATTGATGCTTTTGAACTGTGGTGTTGGAGAAGACTTTTGAGAGTTCCTTGGACTGCAAGGAGATCCACCCAGTCCATCCTAAAGGAGATCAGTCCTGGGTGCTCATTGGAAGGACAGATGCTAAAGCTGAAACTCCAGTACATTGGCCACCACATGCGAAGATCTGACTCACTGAAAAAGACCCTATTGCTGGTAAAGTTTTAAGGCAGGAGGAAAAAGGGACAACAGAGGATGAGATGGTTGGATGGCATCACCAACTCGACGGACATGAGTCTGAGTAATTTCCGGGAGTTGGTGGTGGACATTGAGTCCTGGCATGCTGCAGTGCATGGGGTCACAGTCGGACACAAAAGAGCGACTAAACTGAATTGAACTGAAGGTTTATAATCTGTGTCTCAATCCTTCTCCAACTCCCATTATGTCCTAATCGCTAATTATTAAAATGAGTTTTGTGACTTGTTTCTATATCTTAAATATGTTGTGCCATCTATTGCTTTTCTATATAAATTTTAGAATTAATATTTATAAAATCCTTGCTGTAATTTTGATTAGGAGTGCATTGAATATGTAGATTAAATAGAAATACTTGACAGTTTAACAATATTGATTCTTCTAATCCTTGATCATATAAATCTCTCCATTTATTCTTTGATTTCTTTCATTACTGTTTGTAGTTTTCTAGATATAGATCATTCACTATTGTCAAATTCATATATAAGCATTTTTTGAATACTATTGCAAATTCCCATCTCTTTAAGAATTTTCCACAGTTTGTTGTGATCCACACAAAGGTTTAGCATAGTGATTATAATAGGATATTTTAAATCCTATTATAAACTAAAGAGCCTCTTGAGTGTGAGAGAGTGAAAAAGCTGACTTAAATTTCACTTTTCAAATATCCATTTCTTATGTAAAGGAAAGAGTTGATACATTGATACAGCATACTGTGAATCTGATAAACTTGCTTATTAGTTCTTGAAGAGTTTTTTCTGTAGATTCTTTGAGAATTTACCAAAAACAATCATGTCAACTGTAAGTAAAGAAATTTCATTGCACTCTTTCTAACATTTAAACATCTTTTTAACTTCTCTTTTCTCTTATCTATCTCTTTTCTCTATCATCATTAGCTAGGATTTATCATAAAATGTTGAAAAAGAGTGATGAGAATGGATATCTTTGACTTTTTCCCAACCTTTGGGCTCTGTGGTAGTTTTATGTTTTAACTTGGCAGCATACAGACTCCAACTACTCAACCACACATTAATGAAGATGTTGTGAAGCTCTTATATAGTTAGTATCTACAATCTGTTAACTTTAATTAAAAGAGGTTATACTTGATAATCTGGGTGGGTCTTATTCAATCAGTTTAAAGATCCTGAGAGCAGAATTGAGATTGACTCCAATAAGAAAATATCCTGTGGACTATAATGTCAGGTTCTTCTGTATTATACTAGTTTCCAGTCTGCACTTTCTGACATTATGCAGTAAGGATTTCAGACTTGCCTAGTGAGTCCTCACAGTTCCATAAGCCAATACATTTCAGGGTAAAGCTTATAATAAGGATAATATACTCCATTCAAGTCACAAGTAAAATATGGATATATTAATAACATGGATGATATAGAACCTCTAACTTTGCCAGATATTTGAGTAAAAGTTATTCCATTTTCCATTGTCTATCTATTATCTAAACCTCTATATACCAATGATTCTTTTTCTCTGCTGAAACCAGACTAATACAGAAGTATAGAACCTCCATTAAGTATTATGTTAGATAGACAATTTCAATTTATGCCATTTCTTAGACTATCTAGGAAATATTTAGAGCTATGGATAAATTTAAAACTGTTTAAAACATTTGTATATTTAATTATTCTATCATTTACTAAATCCTATTTTAGTCACTATGCTAAAGCCTTTCTCTGTGTGGATCACAACAAACTGTGGAAAATTCTTAAAGAGATAGAAATACCAGACCACCTTATCTATCTCCTGAGAAACCTGTATGCAATTCAAGAAGCAACAGTTAGAACAAGATATGGAACAATGGATTAATTCAAAATTGGAAAGGAGTGCAACAAAGGAGTATATTGTCACCTTGCTTATTTAACTTCCATGCAGGGTACATCATGTGAAATTCCAGGCTGGATGATTCACAAGCTGGAATCAAGATTGTTGGGAGAAATATCAACAACCACAATATGAAGATGTTACCACTCTAATGGCAGAAACTGAAGAACCAAAGAGCCTCTTGATGAGGGTGAAAGAAGAGAGTGGAAAAGGTGACTTAAAACTCAACATTCAAAAAACTAAGATCACGGCATCTGGTCTCATCAGGCTGTCACTTCTGTCGTCTCCTACTTTTTGCAACTCTATGGACTGTAGCCTGCCAGGTTCCTCTGTCCATGGGATTCTCCAGACAAGAAAACTGGAATGACTCGCAATGCCCTCCTCCAGAGGCTCCTCCCCACCCAGGGATAGAACCCACATCTCCTGCATTGCAGGTGGATTGTTTATCACTGAGCCACCAGGGAAGCCCCTGGTCCCATCACTTAATGGCAAATAGAAAGGAAAAAAGTGGAAAGAGTGACAGATTTTATTTTCTTGGGTTCCAAAATCACTGCAGACTGTGACTGCAGTCACAAAATTAAAAGATGCTTGTTCCTTGGGAGGAAAGCTATAACAAAGTTAGCATATTCAAAAACAGAGACATCACTTTGCCAACAAAGGTCCGTATAGTCAAAGCTATGGTTTTCCCAGTAGTCGTGTGCAGATATGAGAGTTGGACCATAAAAAAGCCTGAGTGCTGAAGAATTAATGCTTTCAAATCATGCTGCTGGAGAAGATCTTGAGGGTCTCTTGGACAGCGAGGAGATCAAACCAGTCACTTCCAAAGGAAATCGACCTTGAGTATTCATTGGAAGGACTAATGCTGAAGCTGAAGCTCCAATATTTTGGCCATTTAATGTGAAGAGTTGACTCATTGGAAAAGATCCTGATGCTTAGAAAGACTGAAGGCAAAAGGAGAAGGGAGTAACAGAGGATGAGATAGTTGGATGGCATCACCGACTTAAGGGACATGAGTTTGAGCGAATTCCAGAAGATAGTGAAGGACAGGGAAGCCAGGAGTTCTGCAGTCCTTGGGGTTGCAACAAGTCAAACACAATTTAGTGAGTGAATGACAACAATTAATTATCACATTGAACTTTACAGTACTGGCCTATTGTTTAGACCTGTATAAGTCAAATTAGAATTAGATACTTTTGAGTAAAAATTCTACATCAGAGATGGCTAGTTGAGTTTTACTGAAAAGGCCACCTATCACACAGAAGCTAAGAATTTTAACTTTTAGTTGTGATCAGAATTAATCCTCACTACAGAGATGACTTCTTACAGAGGGCTTAGCACAAAGGAAAGATGTCTTCTGTAGTAGGTTTGAAATAAACAAGTAAACAAATAAAACATACAAATCTGAATAAAATAACTGTAGTCAAATTTGGCATTTAAAATCTCCAGCATATACTAAATATTTTCAACTGAAATAGTCAGTATTGCTTTGTAATATATCTTAACATCAGTCATAAATGGACCATTCCTAGATTATATAGATATGTTCATTAAAAATAAGTGCAATTGCAGCTTATTGACTAATTTCCAATAAATAACATATACATATAAATTTTTAAATAGTACATGCATATAATATTATTAAGGCATTAAAAGATTTGTTTTCATGAATTTCAATTGATATGATTTAGAAAACTACTAATTATTATTTTAATTTGTAAATATAAAAATTAAGTATCCTTGAAAAAATAGAATTACCTTACTCAAACACGGAACAAGGTTAGAAATTCTATATCCATATTGTGCTTTTCACTCAAGTGGAATATATTGTCTTTATAATAAGCTTTGCTATGAAATAACTGTGATTCAAATGTGTTTATGGATTCTCCTATATCTTCAGCATAATACAGGTACTCTGTACATTATTGATCCAGAAATTGGATGAGGTCCAATCTCAAATATTTCAGGATTACTACAGGTCACAAAAATATTCCTTAAGATATGTAAGTCTTCTGGGAAAAAATTGCTCATACTTAAATTCCCATAAAAATTTTCAAAATCACTTTCCTAATATTCTATATTGCAAAACAGCAAAACTATAATTTTTACCCCTTGAGATAAACATTTCTGGGGAGGGAAGACAGAATCTCAGGTTTGGCCAATATATCTCCCACTTCTTTTGCTTACGGTGTACTTGTTTCATAGCTTTATGACTAAATTATGCATGAGATGAGAAAATCTGCTCATCTCTATTTTATCATGAAGATAGCTTATTTAGAATTTCTTTACTAAACCTTTTTATATTTAAATCTTAGCTCCCAGTATTTTTGCATATCTTTATTGCTTCCCCAAATAACCACCAGCTAATCTTTATACACACCAACATACCTCTGCTTTGAGGCTATGTCCCTATAATTTCTTCTACCTTATACGTCTAGATTCTCAAATATATTCACTTCTGTTCCTTCTCATATTCAAATTATTTC
This sequence comes from Oryx dammah, assembly GCF_014754425.2. Classification (NCBI taxonomy): domain Eukaryota; kingdom Metazoa; phylum Chordata; class Mammalia; order Artiodactyla; family Bovidae; genus Oryx; species Oryx dammah. Next base: position 84,490,229 of record NW_024070202.1, read on the forward strand.
CATGCAACCAGGCTTAAATCAAATGACATCTCATTCTACAAAGCATCTCCATGTGTAAGGGGAACAATCATTTAGTCCTTTTGTCTATTACCAAACTTGACAATTTTATACCACATTGGTGACACAATTTTCTATTATAATCATTTGCATATACATTTCCCATCATATACTATAATATTCTTTATGTAAACAAATCTCTCCTTCCCACAAACTGAAAATTTCTTTTCTTTTAGCTTTTTCTCTGGAATGTTTCTTTTATTCTTGATGTGCAGCAACCAAGGCTTTATTGTACAGTATTCCAGTAGAACTGGCATATGTTTTAGGATAGTAAATATGAAAGTTGTTTGGTTTATAACACTCCTTGTGATGAATTCTTCCATTTTGGCAGCTGTTTTGGCTACAGTAGCACATTAAAATGTTGTCTTCAGAAAGAAAAAACATCCTCCGATTTCATCTTTATTTCTTCTTTTACGTTTGTTACTCATAACCTAGTACCAATCAAAACCTAAATACAACATTCTTCTGACTTTACTCAAAACAATGCTCCTTTTCTAGAAATTTTGTAAATATCTCCCAATAATACTTTATTAGTTCTAGATGTGATGAACATTTCTCTAAAAGCAAATAAATGATAAAGCACTAAATCACCCTCCTGTGATCTAAGAAATGCTATTTAGGATTGAATTAAACTTATTCTCATTGGGATTTGTTTTATACACCATAAGATCTACTTCTTTGAGGAAATTCAGAATTATCAGTAGCTATCGAAGGACAGATTTTTTTCTTCAGATCTCAAGCTATGTGTACCATTAGTCAATATCAAGTAAAGAGCTATAATGTAAGACAGATAGAAATTGAAATTTAGTGCTTTATTGCTGAATAAAAACATGATTGAGTTCTTTATATATACTATTTACCAATATTGTTCTTACCCACTGAAGCTTACAATGAGTTTAAAGTGTCTACATTTCATTAATGTCATCATTATTATTTATAGATGGTTTTCATCCAAACATAAAAAGTATTTATTCTTTCTAGCTATGTACCAGGACCTGAGTTATGAGAAAGAAATAGAACATCAAAGAAATAATTTTTTTGTCTTCTAGAATCTACAGATCTAATGAGAAAGATAACAGAATGAGTAAATAGTTGCTAAAAGATAATAAATGCTCTTTTAAAACTTGCTCAAGGATTATGGGAGATTAGCACAGAATCAGTTGATTTGACCATGATAGTTTTGGGTCAAACAGGTGATCTGGAAGAAGGGAAACAGGTGGTACCTATTTTATACTTGAAATATATTATGTTTTTAAATAATATTTTAATAGATTTAAAATGTTTTAGATATTTTGAAGCAATTAGAGATGTGTGAGTGAATACCCATATGTTTCTCCTATTTGATTCACCCATAAGCACTATTTTTTTATATACAAGCTTATTTCTATGCCAGAGCAACTGACCATCTGCATTTCCAGCTAAAGGTTCAGTAGCACACTGCCATCTTTCTCTTGAAGAATCTAGTGTATTCCTATTGCTGTTTGAGCTTCTAGGGGAGTCATCAAAACATTCTCTCAAGGTTTCTTTCAAAAAAGTACATTGATTCTGGTTGTTTATGGAATCAAAACCTAACCTATTTATTGACAACAGCTTAAATTTTGGTCCCAACTTCCCCATGTTATTTTAATTCTAACCGTGGCCTTGAATGCTTTAACCAAAGGAATAATTAACAGTGGAAGTTTCAGGTTATGTAATGGTGGTCCTTTCTAGGTGATAAATACTCTCAAGTTATACCTTACAGTTAATCAATCATTTCTAAAGTTCTTTAAGTGTAAAGTACAAATAATAGCCATTTGACAGGAAGTGGTGGTGGAGGGGATAAGCTATAGATGAAAGAGTACTTATCTGGGTTCAATTCCTAGCTCCACAGTTGACTAGATATATAATACTGATCAATTTGGTTAAATTTTTATATATCAAATTATCAAAAACATTTTCTTCACTTTGAATATGGCTTATGTTTATACTATGATATTTTAAGGAAGAAGCAAATAAACTTCATACTGCCAGCATGTGTTCTTTTTACTCTGTACTCTTCTCAGTATTCTAAGTAATAAAACAGGTTCTAGTCATTAGCTTTTCCCAAGCCAAACCAAAACTCTGGCATGTTTTGTATAGTACTCAACTTCTCTGCTCTCTTGATTTAATGATTTCCTTTTCAAAAGCCCTTCAATATGCTGCTTGCTGCTTTACATGTGCCTTTCTGCAATCTTATAATAGTCACACAAAGGTAATTAAACAAGCCAAATATATTCTGCTATATTCTGCTAAATTTGAACTCAAAAGAGGAGCCCCTTGGTGCATATTCAACTTATGATTAAAGATCATGGCAACCAGGGTTGAAAAGTACATTGTTGAGTTCATATAAGTCCATACATTGATAAGAATAGTATAAATTGGAACTCTTTAAAAAATCAGTTTGGTAAATTGTTTTCCAGTCATAGAAATGGTGATAAAACTCAAATTCTTCATAAAAGATTATTTATTTAAAATAAATAATTTAAGGAAAAATACATATGAAGATAGTCATTGTTACATTATTAATAATATATAACAAAATTATGAATATACAAAATGTCTAATTTTGGCTCATTAAATTAAAGATATGATATACTCATTTTGATGCAGATGTTATTATGGTTATTATGATTATTTTGAAAGTTATAAGAATTGGTAATACTATAAGAAGAACTAGTAATATTGATAATAAAATCTTAAATAAAAAAATTCAAAATCAAAGCACTGTTTCTAATGCTGTTATACAAAATTACATAAACTAGGGAAAAAGTTTTTAGAACCTTATCCATGAGTCAGGTAATGTGATTATAAGTGCTTTTCTTATTATTCTTTTTTTTGCATATTTTTTTGCATATTCTTTTTTTGCATATTTTAATTAGCTTGAAAAATATTAAATGCAAAAAATGCATTATTAAATTAAAATGCTGATTATAGAACATGAGGAACTCCAGCAAGTTTGATTTCCTTTTTGTGACAAGAGATGGACTTGGTAGTCTTTCCACAATTATCATGCTAGTTAGTATTTCCATATATGAACAAGCCTGATGACTGATATCTTGATAACATAGATATCATTACAGGACTGATTGTTTGATTGCTTGATTTTAGATTCTGCTAAAATTATGTGCATTTTCTACTTGCATACAGGCCTAGTTCCATTTAATTCTTTATAAGTTTGGGTTGCCAGTAAATCAGGTATTTTGAAAATTTCTGTGTGGGTCTGTATTTTATTCACATGAACAGAAGGCTATTTAAAAGACTAAATTTCATAATCACATTGAAAATACTACTTGAAACACAACAGCACCATATGAAGACCACATTGAAAAAGAAGCAAGGGATATGTTTGCCACATGGAGAATAGTTACAGTTTGATTTTGTAAAAACATTAATGCATAGGATTGTGAACATGCTCGAGAAAATGGCATCATGAATAATTTGATTTACAGAGGTTGCTAAAACTTCTCTTAATGTGTTACAAATAGGGAAATTAGTAAGCTAATAATTTATCCATTGTCATCTCTAAACAAGTCACAGTATGAGAAACTAAATAAAAGTTACCTCAACTCTCCTATCTGAGAGGATCAAGAAAAGAAGGATATGCAGGTATCATTTCATATACAGATAGAATTAAAGCTGTTGTTGTTTAGTCACTAAGTCATGTACAACTCTTTGAGACCCTATGGACTGTAGCCTGTCAGTCTCCTGTGTCTGTGGGATTTCCCAGGCAAGAATACTGGAGTGGGTTGCCATTTCCTTCTCCAGGGAATCTTCCTGACCCAGAGATCCAACCCACATCTCCGGCTTGGCAGGCAGATTCTTTACCACTGAGCCACCTAGGAAGTCAGAAGTAGAGTTAGAGAAGATAAAGATAGATCTGTATGTCCATTCAAGGTGTCATAACCAAATACCCTACATTTAGGGGCTTAAACAGAAATTTATTTTCTCACAGTTTTAGAGGTTCATGGTTCACAATAAAAAGGTGCTATCAGGGTCACTTTCTGGTGATACCCCTTCATGTCTTGTGGATGGCCACCTTCTTGCTATGTCCTTAACATGACTTTCCACCTGTTCATGATTGGCAGTGGGAAGAGGAAGAGAGATGTCAGAGTGTTTCTTCCTTTTCTTACAAGGGAACTGGCCCTACTGGATAAAGGCCTCACCTTATGACATCACATAAACTTGACTATCTCTTAACAGTCCCTATCTCCAAATAGGAGATAGTCACGCTGGTGTGTGTATGTGTGTGTGTGTGTGTGTGTGTACTGTTGCTGAGGAAAGGAAGGTAGGAAAGCAATATACAAGTTTAGTAACATCCAAGAAAGGTGTAGCCACACCAGATTTGAAATCTGTGGTCCATTTTGAGCATCACTGATCTCCCAATCAATCCTAAAGAAGATCACTCCTGGGTGTACATTGGAAGGACTGATGCTAAAGCTGAAACTCCAATACTTTGGCCACCTGATGAGAAGAGTTGACTCATTGGAAAAGACTCTGATGCTGGGAGGGATTGGGGGCAGGAGGAAAAGGGGATGGCAGAGGATGAGATGGCTGGATGGCATCACTGACTCGATGGACGTGAGTTTGAGTGAACTCAGGGAGTTGGTGATGGACAGGGAGGCCTGGCATGCTGTGATTCATGGGGTCACAAAGAGTCGGACACGACTGAGCGACTGAACTGAACTGACTGAACTGATCTTTTAAGTCTCCTTCTTGCCATAACACTATTGGGATAAGAAAGCAGTCACGATCAGCTCAGAGGGATGTGTCAATGTTTGATTTAGATCTCACCCCATATATATCATAAACTTCATTGCTATGTTCTGGAAAAGCACTAGAGAACAGAAATCAGAGCACTGGAACTCAGTAGTTTTTCTAATTGGCAAGGTGTAGCCCATTAAACTTTTCCAATTCTGTCAATAAGATGTCATATCTGGCCTATGAGTTAAAGAAGTTGAAAGTCTGTAGCTTTAATTTTCTGGAAACATTTCTGTGATTTTTTTTATATATCAAGCAGATTTATTTCTACTGATAAGATATTAATTTTAAGAAAGATGTCTTTAGGCATCTTTTAAAAAAGAATGATCTATGAAAATTCAACCTATTGCTCAAAAAGAAAAAAAAAAACAAAATATGGAATATCTTTCATATTAAATAAAGAAATTTCTAGTTTATACTGAAATCAATCTATTCTCAATGTAATTATTTTTAAATAATGAATTCCAATATCAAATTAGACAATGCTGCTTTAACAAGAGGGTAAATCCCCTACCATACTTCATGCTGTTATTTTAAAACCTCAAGTTGGCTTTCTTCCAACATAGCATAGAGTTTGCCATTGAGCACAAGGACTGGCAAGTCATTTATTTATGCCCAATTGATTTTTCACTTTGGAGTGGCCAGTTGATATCTTGTCCATATTTGAATATGAGCAGTTAAAGTCCTCTGACCCATAAAAACTTTAAGTGATGTCAGATGAATACAGAAAAGGGACGGCCCATTTATGATAACACAGCATTTTGTTGATTTTTTTGTGTGTGGCGTTTGTCATATTACATTCCATTCATTTTCTTTTTATATATTCTTTATACTCTCTTGTATGAGGCCAGATAGGCTGTTTTTTCACCATTTTCTTCCTTATCCAAAGATTGTTATGCCAGAGGTACTTAATTATGTTGAATAATGAACAGAACAAAATTCTAAAAATTTACTAGGGACCTTTCTCACACTTATATAATGCTCATCTGGAGTATTATAGAAATCCTTTTATTTCCTTTAAGTGCATGAAATGTCGTTGTTGTTCAGTCACTAATCACGGCAGACTCTGTGCAAACCCATGGACTGCAGAATTCCAGGCTCCTCTGTCTTTCACAGTCTCCTGGAGTTTGCTCAAACTCATGTCCATTGAGTTGCTGATTCTATCCAACCATCTCATCCTCTGTCATCCTCTTCTCCCGCTGCCCTAACTTTTCCCCAGCATCACAGTCTTTTCCAATGAGTCAGCTCTTTGCATCAGGTGGCCAAAGTATTGGAGCTTCAACTTCCAATGAATTTTCAGGGTTGATTTCCTTTATGGTTGACTGCTTTGATCTCCTTGCTGTCCAAGGCCTCCCAAGATTCTTCTTAGGCACCACAGTTTGAAAGCATCAATTCTTCACACTCAGCCTTCTTTATACTCCAATTCTCACATCCTTACATGACTACTGGAAAAACCAGAGGTTTGACTGTACAGACCTTTGTTGGCAAAGTGATGTCTCTGCTTTTTAATACACCGTCTAGGTTTCTCATAGCTTTCCTTCCAAGAGTAAGCATCTTTGAATTTCCTGGCTGCAGTCACAGTCTGCAGTGATTTTGGAGCTCAAGGGAGTCCAAGAAAATAAAATCTGTCATACTTCCACTTTTCCCCCTTCTATTTACCATGAAATGATGGGACTGGATGCCATGATCTTAGTTTTTTTAATCCTGAGTTTCAAGACATCCTTTTCACTCTTCTCTTTCACCCTCATCAATAGACTCTTCCTCTTCACTCTCTGTCATTAGAGTGGTATGATCTGCATATCTGAGATTGTTAATATTTCTGCCCTCAATTTTGATTCCAGGTTCTGATTCATCAAGCCTAGCATTTTGCTTGATGTACTCTGTATCTAAGTGAAATAAGCATAGTAACAACATATGGCCTTTCCCAATTTTGAACAAGACTATTGTTCCATATTTGGTTTTCATTGTTACTTCTTGACCCACATACAGGTTTCTCAGGGGACAGGTAAGGTGTTCTGGGACGCCTATCATTTTAAGTATTTTCCACAGTTTGTCGTGATCCATTCAGTCACAGGCTTTAGCATAGTCAGTGAAGAAGAAGTAGATGTTTTTCTGTAATTCCCTTGCTTACTCCATGATCCAACAAATGTTGGCAATTTGACTTCTTCCTCTGCCTTTTCTAAATCCAGCTTGTACCTCAAGAAGTTCTTGGTTCATATACTGATGAAGCCTAGCTTGAAGAATTTTGAGCGTAACCTTACTAGCATGTGAAATGAATGCTTATTTTAGCCCCAATTTGAATATTCTTTGGCATTTGAACCATTTTTTGGGATTGCAAGGAAAACTGACCTTTTCCAGTCCTGTGACCACTGCTGAATTTTCCAAATTTGCTGTTATATTGAGTTCATCATTTAACAGCATCATGTCTTAGGATTTGAAATAGCTCAGCTAGAATTCTGTCAGCTTTATTTGTAGAAATGATTCCTAAAGCCAACTTGATATCACACTCCAGGACATCCTGCTCTAGGTGAGTGACCACGACATTGTGGTTATCCAGTTCATTAAGACCTTTTTTGGGTAGATATATTCCTAAGTATTTTATTCTTTTTGTTGCAATGGTGAATGGAATTGTTTCCTTAATTTCTTTTTCTACTTTCTCATTATTAGTGTATAGGAATGCAAGGGATTTCTGTGTGTTAAAGACCTATATATAGAAAACTATAAAACACTGATGAAAGAAATCAAAGAGGACACTAATAGATGGAGAAATATACCATGCTCATGGATCAGAAGAATCAATATAGTGAAAATGAGTACTACCCAAAGCAATTTACAAATTCAATGCAATCCCTATCAAGCTTCCAGCGATATTTTTCACAGAACTAGAACAAATAATTTCAAGATTTGTATGGAAATACAAAAAACCACGAATAGCCAAAGCAATCTTGAGAAAGAAGAATGGAACTGGAGGAATCAACTTGCCTGACTTCAGGCTCTACTACAAAGCCACAGTCATCAAGACAGTATGGTATTGGCACAAAGACAGAAATATAGATCAATGGAACAAAATAGAAAGCCCAGAGATAAATCCACACACATATGGACACCTTATCTTTGACAAAGGAGGCAAGAATATACAATGGAGTAAAGACAATCTCTTTAACAAGTGGTGCTGGGAAAACTGGTCAACCACTTGTAAAAGAATGAAACTAGATCACTTTCTAACACCGCACACAAAGATAAACTCAAAATGGATTAAAGATCTAAATGTAAGACCAGAAACTATAAACTCCTAGAGGAGAACATAGGCAAAACACTCTCTGACATAAACCACAGCAGGATCCTCTATGATCCACCTCCCAGAATTCTGGAAATAAAAGCAAAAATAAACAAATGGGACCTAGTTAAAATTAAAAGCTGATGCACAACAAAGGAAAATATAAGCAAAGTGAAAAGACAGCCTTCCGAATGGAAGAAAATAATAGCAAATGAAGCAACTGACAAACAACTAATCTCAAAAATATACAAGCAACTCCTTCAGCTCAATTCTGAAAAATAAACGACCCAATCAAAAAATGGGCCAAAGAACTAAATAGACATTTCTCCAAAGAAGACATACGGATGGCTAACAAACACATGAAAAGATGCTCAACATCACTCATTATTAGAGAAATGCAAATCAAAACCACAATGAGGTACCACTTCACACCAGTCAGAATGTCTGCGATCCAAAAATCTGCAAGCAATAAATGCTGGAGAGGGTGTGGAGAGAAGGGAACCCTCCTACACTCTTGGTGGGAATGCAAACTAGTACAGCCACTATGGAGAACAGTGTGGAGATTCCTTAAAAAATTGCAAATAGAACTACCTTATGACCCAGCAATCCCACTTCTGGGCATACACACTGAGGAAACCAGAATTGAAAGAGACACATGTACCCCAATGTTCATCGCAGCATTGTTTATAATAGCCAGGACATGGAAACAACCTAGATGTCCATCAGCAGATGAATGGATAAGAAAGCTGTGGTACATATACACAATGGGGTATTACTCAGCCGTTAAAAAGAATACATTTGAATCAGTTCTGATGAGATGGATGAAACTGGAGCCAATTATACAGAGTGAAGTAAGCCAGAAAGAAAAACACCAATACAGTATACTAACACATATATATGGAATTTACAAAGATGGCAATGATGACCCTGTATGCAGGACAGCAAAAAAGACACAGATGTGTATAATGGACTTTTGGACTCAGTGGGAGAGGGAGAGGGTGAGATGACTTGGGAGAATGGTATTGAAACATGTATAATATCATGTAAGAATCGAATTGCCAGTCTATGTACAATGCAGGATACGGCACGCTTGGGGCTGGTACACGGGGATGACCCAGAGAGATGTTGTGGGGAGGGGGGTGGGAGGGGGGCTCAGGTTTGAGAACGCATGTACACCCGTGGTGGATTCATATCAATGTATGGCAAAACCAATACAGAATTGTAAAGTAAAATAAAAAATAAATAAATTTAAACCTTAAAAAAAATAAAAATAAAAATAAATAAAAAATAAAAATAAAAATCAAAGGGCTTCACTTCTGGAAAAATTTTAACAAGATTAATCAGAAATGAAATTTTTATAGAGGGCTGCATGAATGTTGGTATTTGTCAAGACTTACTAATTGTATACCTAAGATTTATATTTCATTGTATATAAATTTTACCTCAAAGTAAGAAACTTAAAATACAGAAGTCTAACTAACAAAAAAAAATAAATAAAATCAAACTAAGGTTGTTTTTTTTTTTTTTTTAAAGACCTTTTTTGTATAGTTCTTCTGTGTATTCTTACCTCTTCTTAACCTCTTCTGCTTCTCTTAGGTCTTTTCATTTCTGTCCTCTATCCTGCACAGTCTTGCATGCATGTTCACTTGATATCTCCAATTTTCCTGATAAGATCTTTAGTCTTTCCCTGTGTGTTGTTTCCCTATACTTCTCTGCACTGTTCATTTAAGAAGGCTTTCTCATCTCTCCTAGCTACTTCCGGAACTCAGCATTAATTTGGGCATATCCTTTTCTTTCTCCATTGCGTTTTGCTTCTGTTCTTTCCTCAGCTACTTGTAAAGCCTCCTCAGAAAACTACCTTGCCATATTGCATTTCTTTTCCTTTGGGATGGTTTTGGTTACAGCATTACAAACCTCTGTCCAGGGTTCTTCAGACATTCTGTGTACCAGATCTAACACCTTGAATCTATTCATCACCTCCAATGTATAATTATAAGGGATTCGATTTATCTCATATCTGACTAGCCTAGTGGTTTTCCCTGCTTTCTTCAATTTAAGCAAGAATTTTGCAGTAAGGAGCTGGTGTTCTGGGCCACAGTCATTTCCAGGCCTTGTTTTTGCTGCATGTATACAGTTTCTTCCATTCTATTATTTTCCACTATTTCTTTGCATTGTTCACCATGGAAGGCTTTCTTATCTCTCCTTGCTATTCTTTGAAACTGTGTATTCAAATGGGTATATCTTTCCTTTTCTCTTTTGCCTTTAGCTTCTCCTCTTTTCCCAGCTATTTGTAAGGCCTCCTCAGACAACCATTTTACCTTTTTTCATTTCTTTTTCTTGAGGATGGTTTTGATCCCTGCCTCCTGTACAATGTCACAAACCTCTGTCCATAGTTACTCAGGTACTCTCTCTATCAGATCTAATCCCTTGAACCTATTTCTCACTTCCCACTGTATAATCATAAGGGTTTTGATTTAGATCATACCTGAATTGTCTAAGCGCGGGCGGCTGTGACCCGGCGCACTAAGCTCAGCCAAGAGGAGTTACCCCAAGTCCGAGGTCAGGGGCAGCGGCTAAGAGTGCCAGGCTGTGATGGCTCAGGAACGGCTGAGAGGAGCTACCCTGCGTCCGAGGCCAGGGGCAGCGGCCGGGAGGAGCCACCCCACACTGGAGGCCAGGGGTGGCAAACAAGGCCAAGGGCAGCGGTGGGGAGGAGCAACCTGAGGAGCGGTGGCAGCACGGGCATAGGAGGGCGTAGAGGAGCTATCCTACATTGAAGGTCAGGAAGGGCGGCGGTAAGGAGATACCCCTCATCCAAGGTAAGGAGCAGTGGCTGTGCTTTGCTGGAGCGGCCATGAAGAGATACCCTACACCCAAGGTAAGAGAAACCCAAGTAAGATGGTAGGTGTTGGAATAGGGCATCAGAGGGCAGACACATTGAAACCATACTCACAGAAAACTAGTCAGTCTAATCACACTAGGACCACAGCCATGTCTAACTCAATGAAGCCAAGCCATGCCCGCAGGGCAACTCAAGACGGGCGGGTCATGGTGGAGAGGTCTGACAGAATGTGGTCCACTGGAGAAGGGAATAGCAAACCGCTTCAGTATTCTAGCCTTGAGAACCCCGTGAACAGTATGAAAAGGCAAAATGATAGGATACTGAAAGAGGAACTCCCCAGGTCAGTAGGGGCCCAATATGCTACTGAAGACCAGTGGAGAAATAACTCCAGAAAGAATGAAGGGATGGAGCCAAAGCAAAAACAATACCCAGCGGTGGATGTGACTGGTGATAGAAGCAAGGTCCAATGCTGTAAAGAGCAATATTGCATAGGAACCTGGAATGTAAGGTCCATGAATCAAGGCAAATTGAAAGTGGTCAAACAAGAGATGGCAAGGGTGAACGTTGACATTCTAGGAATCAGTGAACTAAAATGGACTGGAATGGGTGAATTTAACTCAGATGACCATTATATCTACTACTGTGGGCAGGAATCCCTCAGAAGAAATGGAATAGCCATCATGGTCAACAAAAGAGTCCGAAATGCAGTACTTGGATGCAATCTCAAAAACGACAGAATGATCTCTGTTCGTCTCCAAGGCAAACCATTCAATATCACAGTTATCCAAGTCTATGCCCCAACCAGTAACGCTGAAGAAGCTGAAGTTGAATGGTTTTATGAAGACCTACAAGGCCTTTTAGAACTAACACCCCAAAAAGATGTCCTTTTCATTATAGGGGACTGGAATGCAAAAGTAGGAAGTCAAGAAACACCTGGAGTAACAGGCAAATTTGGCCTCGGAATGCAGAATGAAGCAGGGCAAAGACTAATAGAGTTTTGCCAAGAAAATGGACTGGTCATAGCAAACACCCTTTTCCAACAACACAAGAGAAAACTCTACACATGGACATCACCAGATGGTCAACACTGAAATCAGATTGATTATATTATTTGCAGCCAAAGATGGGGAAACTCTATACAGTCAACAAAAACAAGACCAGGAGCTGACTGTGGCTCAGATCATGAACTCCTTATTACCAAATTCAGACTCAAATTGAAGAAAGTAGGGAAAACAGCTAGACCATTCAGGTATGACATAAATCAAATCCCTTATGATTATGCAGTGAAAGTGAGAAATAGATTTAAGGGCCTAGATCTGATAGATAGAGTGCCTGATGAACTATGGAATGAGGCTTGTGACATTGTACAGGAGACAGGGATCAAGACCATCCCCATGGGAAAAGAAATGCAAAAAAGCAAAATGGCTGTCTGGGGAGGCCTTACAAATAGCTGTGAAAAGAAGAGAGGTAAAAAGCAAAGGAGAAAAGGAAAGATATAAGTATCTGAATGCAGAGTTCCAAAGAATAGCAAGAAGAGATAAGAAAGCCTTCTTCAGCAATCAGTGCAAAGAAATAGAGGAAAAAAACAGAATGGGAAAGACTAGAGATCTCTTCAAGAAAATTAGAGATACCAAGGGAACATTTCATGCAAAGATGGGCTCGATAAAGGACAGAAATGGTATGGACCTAACAGAAGCAGAAGATATTAAGAAGAGGTGGCAAGAATACACAGAAGAACTGTACAAAAAAGATCTTCACGACCCAGATAATCATGATGATGTGATCACTAATCTAGAGCCAGGCATCTTGGAATGTGAAGTCAAGTGGGCCTTAGAAAGCATCACTATGAACAAAGCCAGTGGAGGTGATGGAATTCCAGTTGAGCTATTTCAAATCCTGAAAGATGACACTGTGAAAGTGCTGCACTCAATATGCCAGCAAATATGGAAAACTCAGCAGTGGCCACAGGACTGGAAAAAGTCAGTTTTCATTCCAATCCCAAAGAAAGGCAATGCCAAAGAATGCTCAAACTACTGCACAATTGCACTCATCTCACATGCTAGTAATGCTCAAAATTCTCCAAGCCAGGCTTCAGCAATATGTGAACCGTGAACTTCCTGATGTTCAAGCTGGTTTTAGAAAAGGCAGAGGAACCAGAGATCAAATTGCCAACATCTGCTGGATCATGGAAAAAGGAAGAGAGTTCCAGAAAAACATCTATTTCTGCTTTATTGACTATGCCAAAGCCTTTGACTATGTGGATCACAATAAACTGTGGAAAATTCTGAGAGAGATGGGAATACCAGACCACCTAACCTGCCTCTGGAGAAATCTGTATGCAGGTCAGGATGCAGCAGTTCAAACTGGACATGGAACAACAGACTGGTTCCAAATAGGAAAAGGAGTACGTCAAGGCTGTATATTGTCACCCTGCTTATTTAACTTTTATGCAGAGTACATCAGGAGAAACTCTGGACTGGAAGAAGCACAAGCTGGAATCAAGATTGCCGGGAGAAATATCAATAACCTCAGATGTGCAGATGACACCACCCTTATGGCAGAAAGTGAAGAGGAACTAAAAAGCCTCTTGTGAAAGTGAAAGAGGAGAGAGAAAAAGTTGGACTAAATCAACATTCAGAAAACGAAGATCATGGCATCCGGTCCCATCACTTCATGGGAAATAGATCCGGAAACAGTGGAAACAGTGTCAGACTTTATTTTTTGGGCTCCAAAATCACTGCAGATGGTGATTTCAGCCATGAAATTAAAAGACACTTACTCTTTGGGAGGAAAGTTATGACCAACCTAGACAGCATATTAAAAAGCAGAGACATTGCCTTGCCAACAAACGTCTGTCTAGTCAAGGCTAAGGTTTTTCCAGTAGAATGTGAGAGTTGGACTATAAAGAAAGCTGAGCGCCAAAGAATTGATGCTTTTGAACTGTGGTGTTGGAGAAGACGCCTGACAGTCCCTTGGCCTGCAAAATGATCCAGCCAGTCCATCCTAAGGGAGATCAGTCCTGAGTTTTCTTTGGATGGACTGATGCTGAGGCTGAAACTCCAATACTTTGGCCACCTCATGTGAAGAGTTGACTCATTTGAAAAGACTCTGATGCTGGGAAAGATTGAAGGCAGGAGGATAAGGGGATGACAGAGGATGAGATGGTTGGATGGCATCACGGACTCAATGGATGTGAGTTTGGTTAAGCTCTGGGAGTTGGTGATGGTCAGGGAGACCTGGTGTGCTGTGTTCCATGGGGTCGCAAAGAGTCAGGTATGACTGAGCTACTGAACTGAAGTGAACTGAACTGAACTGATAGAGTTTCTCCATCTTTGGGTGCAAAGAATGTGATCAGTCTGATTTTGATATTGACCAGCTGGTGATGTCCATTTTTAGATCATTTCTTGAGTTGTTGGAAGAGGGTGTTTGCTATACCCCGTATGTTCTCTTGACAGAACTCTGTTAGCCTTTGCTCTCCCTCACTTTGTACTCCAAGGTCAAACTTTCCTATTATTTATTATCTCTATCTCATGACTTTTTACCTTTGCATTCCAATCCCGTATAATGAAAAGGACATTACTTTTTTGTGTCAGTTCTAGAAGATGTTGTGGACTTCCCTGGTGGCAAAGAACAGTAAAGACTCTGCCTGAATTGTGGGAAGCCCTGGTTTGATCCCTGCATTGGGAAGAATACTGGGAGAAAGGAATGGCTGCCCACTCCAGTATTCTTGCCTGGAGAATTCCACGGACAGAGGAGGCTTACAGGCCCCAGTCCATGGGTTTACAAAGAGACCGGCACAACTGAGGGACTAACATTTTTCACTTTACTTTAGAAGGTGTTGCAGGTCTTCATAGAACTGGTTAGCTTCAGCTTCATTGGCATCAGTGGTTGTGCCATATATTTGGACTACTGTGATGTTGAATTATTTGTCTTGGAAACAAACTGAGATCATTCTGTCATTTTTAGACTGCACCCAAGTACTGCAATTCAAACTCTTTTGCTGACTGTGAGGGCTATTCCATTTCTTCTAAGGGATTATTGTCCACAGTAGTAGATATTTAAATTAAATTCACCCATTTCCATCCATTTTAGTTTGTCACTTCCTAAGATGTTGATGTTCACTCTTGCCATCTCCTGCTCAATCATGTTCAATTTACCTTGATTCATGGACCTAACATGCCAGGTTCCTATACAATATTGTTCTTTACAGCATCACACTTTACTTTGACCACCAGACACATCCACAACTGAGTGTGTGTTCCACTTTGGCCCAGCTGCTTCATTCTATCTGGAGCTATTATCAATAGTAATTGCCCTTTGCTCTTTCCCAGTTACATATTGGACTCCCAGTTACATATTGGACACCCAGTTACATATTGGACACCCAGTTACATATATGACACCTAGCTAGGGGGCTCATCTTCCGGTGTCATATAATTTTACCTTTTCATACCATGAAAATCTATTTTCTCATGAGATTTTCTTGGCAAGATTATTGGAGTCAGTCACCATTTCCACCTACATAAAATACTCACATTCAAGTTAAACCCAAAGAATGTGAACAATTTGCAGGTTCAGTATGTATCTGCTTTGTTCATCATGCTCCATTGTGAGGATGAGTGTCACTCTAGATTTATCATGCCTGTTTTTAATGATTTCTGTGGTGCCTGTCAAATGCTTTAATTTTCCAAGTAATTTTTGCTGAAAGAAATCACCTTAGAAATTAGCTGCTATTTTAGTAGTATCATCATTAGAATCAGGCCAAGGATGTCAGTGTAAAGGAGCAAGCATATTCACCAATGAAGTTTCACTTCTACCATTTTCCCCACCTTTCAGAGATCACAGCTGCTGCAAATAGATTTCATGCTAGAGAGCTTCTTGTGAAAGAGGTCACTGGCCCTGTCGTCCTAGACTCTGGATTTCACTGACTTAAACCCTCCTGCTTTTTCCAGAATTCCCTGCAGTAGACTTAATATTTGCCGACTCCTCTTTTCCTGACTGATATTTCCATTTCTGTTTGCCTCTCTCAAATGCTTTACCTGCAAAATATTCCAGTCTTTTCCTGGTTAGTTCTGCCCTAGCATCCTCAGTGTAAAAATATAGCACTTGAGAGATATGCATGATATCATCTGTGTGAATAGGCCTCCAACATACTGTGGAATAAATCACAGAGACTACTCTTATTTTCTTTCAGTTGAAAGTAGTATTATCACCACATTTGTCTTTGTGAAGCTCATGTGTGGATTTTCAATTTTCCACACCAGAGCTTTATATAGAATTTTCTAATCACAGGAGATTAGAGCCAGAAGTATCTTTACATTTTCATCTTTTGAACTGTATTTGTACAGTAAATCTTTGTGAAACTACAGAAGGCAAGGGACTTCCCCTGAAGCTCAGTCAGTAAAGAATCTACCTGCAATGCCAGAGACCCAGGTTTGATTTCTGGTCGGGAAGATCCCCTGGAGAAGGAAATGGCAACCCACTCCAGTATTCTTGCCTGGGAAATCCCATGGACAGAGGAACCTGGCAGGCTACAGTCCAAGATGCTGCAAGAATTGGGCATGACTTAGCGACTAGATCACCACCACCAGAAGATGAGTAGAACCATATTACCTGAAGAGGGACAGGCAGGGATCTCCAAAGCCTGATTTTGCCTCATCCTTTTGGCTCTCATTCATACTCCGTTGGTCACTATCCTATCCAGTTTGAGTAAAATCAATACCTTCTCAGGATATTTTACATTTGAAGAAAACTGAGCCAGTGAGATGCAAATTAGTAATAAAACTTAGACTGAAAATAAAATCTCTTAATACATCAGGAGATATATATATCTAATATTAAATCTATGAATGTTCATGTAAACAGATATTAACTTTTCTTTGTTGATCCCATTTACTTATTTAGTATATTGGAGTATAGTTGATTTACAATGTTGTGTTACTTTCTGCCATGCAACAAAGTGACTCAGTTATATGTATGTGTGTGTGTGTACATATAGATAGATAGATAGATAATTTGTTTAATATTATTTTCCACTATGGTTTATCCCAGGACAATGAATATAGTTCCCTGTGCTATATAGGACAACTTTGTTTTCCATCCATTCTATATGTAATAAATTGCATCTACTAAACCCACACTCCCAGTCCATTCCTCTCCCAACACCCTCCTCCTTGGCAACCACAAGTTTGTTCTCTATGTTTGTGTGTCTGTAACTTTTAAGTCAATGGCATTATGCTTCTTCCTTGCTCTCAAGCAACAATGCTGCTGCTAAGTCACGTCAGTCGTGTCGGATTCTGTGTGACCCCATAAACACCAGAAAAAGAACCCATTTATTGTCAAGTTTCAATTATCTTGTTGTTGTTGTTCAGTCTCCCAGTCATGTCCAAATCTTTGCAACCCCATGGACTGCCTCATGCCAGGCCTCCCTGTCCTTCACCATCTCCCAGAATTTGCCCAAGTTCATGTTCATTGCATCAGTGATGCCGTCCAGCCATCTCATCCTCTGATGCCCTCTTCTCATTCTACCCTCAATCTTTCTCAGCATCAGAGACTTTTTCATTAAGTTTTCTGTGCACATCAGATGACCAAAAGACTGGAGCTTCAGCTTCAGCATCAGTTCTTCCATTGAATATTCAGGGTTGATCTCCCTTAAGATTGACTGGTTTGGTCTCCTTGCTGTCCAAGGGACTTTCAAGAGTCTTTTCCAGCACCACAGTTCAAAGGCATCAATTCTTTGGTGTTCTGCCTGCTTTATGGCCCAGGGCTCACAACCGTATATGACCAATGGGAAGACCATAGCCTTGACTTTACAGACCTTTGTCAGCAGAGTAATGTTTCTACATTTCAACACACTGTCTAGGTTTGCCATCACTTTCCTGCCAAGAAACATTTGTCTTCTGATTTCATCGCTGCAGTCACCATCTGCAGTGATTTTAGAGCCCAAGAAGAGGAAATCTGTCACTGCTTCCACCCTTGCCCTTTCTATTTTCCATGCAGTAATCAGGCTGAATGCCATAATCTTGGGGTTTTTTAATATTTAATCTTAAGCTATGGGCTTCCCTGGTGGCTCAGATGGTAAAGACTCTGCCTGCAGTGTGGGAGACCCGGGTTCGATCCCTCAGTCAGGAAGATCCCCTGGAGGAAGAAATGGCAACCCACTCCAATAGCCTTGCCTGTAAAATTCCATAGACTTAGGAGCCTGGTAGGCTACAGTCCATGAGGTCACAAAGAGTAGGACAAGACTGAGTGATTTAACTAACTAACTAATCTTAAGCAGGCCCTTTCAGTCTCCTCCTTCACTCTCATCAAGAGGTTCTTTACTTTCTCTTTGCTCTCTGCCATTAGAGTGGTATCACCCACACATGCAAGGTTGTTGATGTTTCTCCCGCCTATCTTGATTACATCTTGTAACTCATCCAGTCTGTCATTTCTCACAAACAGGGTGACAGCAAGCAGCACTGTCGTACTTCTTTCTCAATCTTGAACAAATCAATTGTTCCACACAGGGTTCTAACTGTTGCTTCTACGGGTTTCTCAAGAGACAGGTAAGATGGTCTGGTATTCCTATCTCTCTAAGAGCTTTCTGAAGTTTGTCATGATGCACAGAGTCAATGGCCTTAATGTCGTCAATGAAACAGAGGTAGAAGTATTTTTCTGAAATTCCCCTGCTTTCTCTATAATCCAGTGAATGTTGGCAATTTGATCTTAGTTCGTCTTACTTTACCACAGGACTGGAAAAGGTCAATCCTCATCTCAATTCAAAAACGAGTAGTATCAAAGAATATGTTAACCATCAGACAGTCACACTCATCTCCCATGCTAGTGAGGTCATGCTTAAAATCTTGCAAGCTAGACTTCAGGATTATGCAAATCAAGAACTTCCATATGTCCAAACTTGCTTCAGTTATCAAATAGAATTCAATTAAAAATTATCGATTTCAATTATCTAAAGAATATCATATATCAATAAAACTTCAGATATTACTATTATATTATTAGTATGTTACATAATTAGTTTATTATATTATTTCATTTGTCCTGACAAATGTACATTAATTTACATACATTCAGTGCTCTGTACTTAAAACTTTTACATTATTTACTTTTCCTCTTCTCATAAAAATTTATTTGATGCCTTATGTTAATGATTTTAAAAAAGAATCTCAACCATATATATTGTGAGAAGCAACACTTAGACAAAAACTCAGAAATGATACAATCCATCTCAGTGCTCTTGCTGTGCTGTGTGTGCGTAGTCACTCAGTCATGTTCAACTCTTTGCGACCCCAAGGACTATAGCCCACCAGGCTCCAGTACACCATCAAAAGCCATTCTCTTTTCCTTGATGTGTGCAAATACGCACTCTTACACAGAACAGTGGAATCTTCTCAAAATTTTCTTTCATCCCACTAATCACAAAGATATTTCAAGAATAAAATTTCAGTTACACAAGATGAGAAAATTCTAGATATCTGCTGTGCAACATTGTGCCTATAGCTGACAAGACTGTATTGTGCACATAAAAATTTATTCAAAAATTTTTTTTAATTTGTCAATTTCATGTGTGTTCTTATCAAAATGAAAAAAAAGATTATGGAATCAGAAGAAGTATATGTAATCCTTCTTTATAAGCTTGTCATTCCTACCAAATTTCAGTAAGCAAACATACATATGCTATAAAGGGAAATTGTTTTTCTTTTCTTTTTTATATCGATATAACATAATAATAGCTTTGCTGTAAATGTCATTATCACATATGATTTTAGAGATAACCTCCTCTGCAGCTGAAAAAAATTAGCCAGACATAGAGTGACTAGGGTGATTTACATGTTAGAGCTTATTAGGCAGTAGATTGTTATAGGAGTTCAAAGAATGAAATCTATTTCATTTAAGACGTAGAACCTTTTATAACATTTTTCTATATTCATTTTTATTTTAAATGGGTAATTAATATTATTTAGTTGAAATAAATAGCTGCAAACAATAGGGGAATTTAAGTTTTTGAATTAAATTAGAGCAAAGGTGATTATAAGAAAGATGATATGACTTAGAAAACGTAGGTTGGGAGATAAGGCAGTTAATATGTATAAACATTCTTTAGGCTAAACTAAATTCAGATGGGTTAGCTTTTCTCCAAGTAGGCATAAAATGGTGTCCAGAATTCTGGAAAGGTCTAATGACCTTCATATTGTCTCTCTGATATCCGACGCACAACTTTCACACTTCAAATACTTTATAAATTGTAAATGCCCTTCAGAGTGTCCTCTAAGCTGTGATCAGTCAGGTAGTACTTAGTGTGTGTGAAGAGATACTGCAACAGACTTTAAAGTGTAGGAAGCAGAGAAACAGATTTCACAAGGGGAAATAAGGGAATATGGACAACATCCAAATTCATGACATATTCTAAATCCTATCTAAAATTTATCCTGATCAGTACAGTAGAATTCCTTCCTCTTAGCTTAATAGACTTGTAATTAACATAGCTATCTAGAAGATATATATAATGTATATGTGTAAAATCTGTCAGATGTAATCATTTTACAGAGACACACACTTTGATTTCATGTACAGTATTAACTTTATACTCTAGTTTATCAAACACCTCATCTATTTCACTTTCTGTCCTTAAAAATATCTCTCACTTATTTTCCTTACACTAATGTGACTTATGATTAGTGCTGATATAAGGTGGCTTTAATTTTACAAAAAATAAGTTTCTTCCCAAATTCATTTTCCATTTTGATAAGAAATTGATATATGGTCTTGTGAGGCAAAAAATGTCTTTCCCCACCAGAATCGTGAGCTCAAAGTAATTAACAAAGTGTGAGATTAAAAATATACACTTTCCTATTGGGTCTTTGATGCTTGCCCCCTCAACTTTTAAGAATTCTTTATAAATTACAGATATTAGCACTCCATAGTATATGTCTTGAATATGCTCCATTATCTTTTGACTTTATGTTGTTTTTGTCATGTAAATGCTTTGTTGTTTGTTTGATTTCTTTTAATAAAGAAAAACTAACTCTCTCTACCTTTTTGAAGAATGAAAGACAAAATCTCTAAAGAATATTCAATTGAGGAAAAAAATTGAAGGGTGTAATATATGAAGTCTGGGGAAAAAGTCATTCAACTCTAAATGAAAGAATACATAATTTTGTCTGAACATTTATTCTTATCTCCTTTGGCAATGTGTCTAAGTAAGACATTTTTTTCAAAGGTAAAGTGAGAATGTTTTTTAGTATTTATGAAGGCAAAATAAGTCTATAAGATATATGATATCTATGATACAAATTATTTGTTTAGATGTTTTTCTTATTTTTGTCCACTTGATCTGTCTTCTACTGAGAGAGCTGATTAAATTTCCTAATATAGTAACTTTCTTTGTAGTCTCCTTGGAATGCTTGTTGTTTTAATTTCATGAAAGTCATTGTTGTGTTATCTGATGCACAAATATTTCTAAGTATTCCTATATCTCCACAGCAGGTTGTAGATTTGAGCATCAAATCATATATTTCTTTGACATCATTAATGCTTGTTGTCTTATTAGGACCACTATTGCTGCTGCTTGTAGTTCCTATTTGTCTAATACTTTTGTCTATCCTTTATATTTAGCCTTTCTGAATTCTTTATTTTACATCTGTAAAATATATAGCATACTTTTAATATACAACATATAGATGAGTTTCACCCACTGTGGCAAATTGAAACTCAAATTTTACTAATAGATAATTTATTTTCTTCAGATATATTCTGTTGTGACTCTATCAAAATATTTTATAATTATGTGTAGTTTGTTAGATATGCTATGTTTCTCAATGAGATATGTATTTTTTGCTCTTTACAAAGGTTTATATTTTTGTTCTAGTGATGATTTTTGTATTTATTCCTCTTAATGCACTTTCACTCCCTGTTTTCCTAGTTTTACTGCTGGTTTACCAGTTGTTTGGCTGTCCTTTATATCTACATGCTGTATATTTTTTTAAAAGCACCTTTTTTTCTATATTCATTTTTATTTAAGAAAGGATGTTCTTTTCCTTTCTATTCTTTCTCTTCCAATGTTTTAATTGCATTATTTCTACTTTGTGACACTGTATATATTCATACATTAATATTCCACCACCACCATCTTTGTTTTATAGGTGCATTCATATATTTCTAAATGTCCACCATCAGTCCTCCTGCTGAAGTCCTCCCCATCATCATTTGGCTAATTGAAGCCATCAGGTAGTATAGAGGTTGATAGACTACACCCTGTGGTCCAAATACAGCCCGCCATGTATTTTATGAATAAAGTTATACTGGAACACAGTCATTCCCACTTGTTTACATATTTTCTATATCTGCTTTCACACTAAAATGGAAAACTTGAGGAGCTGCAACAAAGAGTATATGACTGACAAAGTGAAAATTATTTCTTGCCTGGCCATTAACAAAAATTTTGCCTACCTCTGACCTAGTATATTTCTCAAAAAAGCAAATAAGTTCTGAAATCTCTAAGTTCTTGTGTGTTGAAAGGAAGCTCATTTAACATAGCCTTGATAATTTAATTGGAGCTTAGGCTGACTGCACATAAATTTGCTGGTTTACATTTTCATTTAATTTTTATTTTTTTCCTTTGCTACTCCCTTTCTCCCTTGCTTTGATGGTGGCCTTAAAAATGCTCGTGCTAACATAATTATTGTACCTTTGTACATTATTTTATCTTTTCAAGGAGTCCTTGAAGGACTCCATCTTTATCTATTAAATCTAGAGGTTTTCTCAGGTTATGATTCAGAGTTAATAGTTCTATTTTTTTCCCCTAGAAAGTGTTACTGGATATTGGTTTCAAATATTCACTGTTACATTATTTTTTTTCATTTAATTCAAATTTTAAAAAGTGATCATTCTTTCTTTTCTTATCTCCTATTTCCACTAAATCTTCTGTCATTTAATTCATCTGGTTGTTTTCATGTATATATTCAATCCCCATACTAAGGCTTTTATTTGAATTAATTATCTCTTGGATATCATATAATTTATTTTTCATATGTGAGGTAATTTTCTTTTTTTCTCTCACTTCTTAGAATTCTGAGTTAAATCAACTTTTATTTTGAGTTCTCTCTATTTTTGTTCATTCTACTTTTTCGTTTTTGAAAAATGTAATTCAAAGTGACTTTCTATATCCTCATGTGAATGATTCTGTTCCACAACATAGTTGATTTTCTTGTGGACAAGGGGAGGATTTGCCGTGTGAAGTTGTGTTTCCTTGTTTTCTGAAATAGTTATGGACTTTATTTTCCCTTTAATAATTTTGTGATACTGATTTGCTTTATAAGATTCCTAGTTTCATAGCACCTTTTCTGTCAGTTTAGCACAGTCGAAGCACTTTAGTGATAATGCTTAGTGTCGGGGGAAATTACCCACAGTCACAGAAGGGTTCCCTGGTGGCTCGGACAGTAAAGAAACCACCTGCAAGGCAGGAGAACTGGATTCAATCCCTGGATTGGGAAAATCTGCTAGAAGAGGACATGACAACCCACTCCACTATTCTTGCCTGGAGAATCACCACGGACAGAGAAGCCTGGCGGGCTACAGTCCTTGGGGTCACAAAGAGTCAGATGCAACCGAGTGACTAAGCACAGCACAACACACAGGAAGGTGGCCTCTGATTTTGTGATTTACTTTTGTCTTGAAGGACCCTAAAGTTTCCATTTTTTCTTGTTTTCCCATGTCAAAGAGGGGTAATTCCTTTCATTAAAAAAAAAAAAAAAATCTCTCGGGGCTATGTGTTTGGAAGACAGTACTTTTAAAATATTCCTGTCCACCTTTTGCTAGCAAACCTCTTCTATTTTTTCACAGCAGTTTTCTGTGCCTATTCATGTAAGTTAGTTTACAAAAAAAAAAAAAAAAAATCTGTCAGTATGGACAAAATCATTAAGGTGCAATATAATACATGAAAGATAGTTTTTTTAACTGATGGAATAATGTTAAATACTTATATTGATTCTCATGTAATATAAATGCAAATTCTTTTCAGTTAGTGGAATTGACTGAACCCATTTTTACCTCTTCAGTGGTGTTAGTCATGTACCGCCTGTCTTCTTGTGTGTTTGCTTTAATAATCTGACATGCTACTGATTCTGGAATGCCAGTTCTTTTTTAAAATATGTTCCTGACATATTGTTTTCCTCTTTTTATAACAATCCCACTAAATTGTGTCTTTGGTAGTTAAGATGCTTTGTTTTAATATGGTTTTGATTCAACAATTAAAATGATAATTCTATCTAAAACTGTTTCTTTGGAAATATTTCACTTTGATTTGAAAAATTCCTTGATGAGATGCTAAAGTATACTATCAAAAAATTAAATCTTACTGAAATAAATATAATTAGGATAATAATTTGCAAAATACAATTTTCAGATAAGCTATTTAGAAAAGAACAATGCATGACAGTTACACATAATTTCAAACATTTACTCTGTTTCAAGTGATTTTATTTTTGTACATTTTATACACTTGTAACATTAAAAAACTGAAAAGGTCTATTCATAATTTCTTCAAAATGTAGTCACTTTTCATTAACTATGTCTGATTTAAATACAAGATATACTACTTTAATAAAAATGCATTTATGTTTATTTTACAATAAAACAAATCAAGTTTATCAACACAGCTACCTTAATGGTGCCCATTAAATAAAACTTAAATTTATTAATTAAGGGAAGTGTCCAGGTGGCTCAGTTGTAAAGAACCCATCTCCCAATGCAAGAGAGGCAAGAGACACAGGTTCAGTCTGTGGGTGGGGAAGATCCTCTGGAGAAGGACATGGCAACCCACTCCAGTGTTCTTGCCTGGAAAATCCCTTGCCTGGAAAATTCTAGCCTGGTGGGCTAGAGTCCACGGAGTCGCCAAGAGTCGGACACAACTCAGCATGCACCCACGATGATTAACAAGTATTCTAAATGCTGCATAATTTTATGTCAGTTTAGTTCAATTCAGTTCAGTTGCTCAGTCGTGTCCGACTCTTTGCGACCCCATGAATCGCAGCACTCAGACTCACATCCATTGAGTCAGTGATGCCATCCAGCCATCTCATCCTCTGTCGTCCCCTTCTCCTCCTGCCCCCAATCCCTCCCAGCATCAGAGTCTTTTCCAATGAGTCAACTCTTCACATGAGGTGGCCAAAGTACTGGAGTTTCAGCTTCAGCATCATTCCCTCCAAAGAAATCCCAGGGCTGATCTCCTTCAGAATGGACTGGTTGGATCTCCTTGCAGTCCAGGGGACTCTCAAGAGTCTTCTCCAACACCACAGTTCAAAAGCATTGTATGTCAAAGAGTATTTAAATCACCCCTACTGTAAAACTGGCATTAGCTCCATATGTCACACATATGTCAAAACAAGATTCACAGTATACCAGATACAGTGCTTTTATAATGGTATTAGAATATCCTGAAAAATACAAACCTAATTACTAGGAAGAAAACTTTTCAACTTTGGGAAGTAATTAAACTTTATTTGATTTTCATGCAGATATTGTTAATATATTAAAGCAATTTTAGAATTACCATTTGTACAGTTCATCATTTTTGTATCATCTGATTACCCACATAGAAGTCTTGATTATTCAAAAATAGTTCTGCATACTAAAGGACTGCCCAAAGTTGCCTTTTATTCACCTCAACTTACCACACACTTTTTTCTTTTGTCCTGTCTCCATCCCCCTTACTTTTTCAAATTTTTTTCTCAATCAATTTTTCTTCAGATACAAAAACTTGTTTATCCTTCTTCTCCATATTTTATAACTATATTTCATTTAAAATTCATCTTTGTGTCTTTTGTCAATTAAATAATGTTAGACAAGGTCAGAATAGAGAGGAGACATAGAAGAATGAATAAGGTAGTAGAGTATTATTTCCTGAAAATCTATAAAATTCCTTATGTAATAAATGATAATTATAAAGCACTGTATATAAATAACTTTTATTTTTGTATTTTTTAAATTTATTTTTAATATAAATTTATTTATTTTAATTAGAGGCTAATTACTTTACAATATTGTAGTGGTTTTGCCATACATTGACATGAATCCGCCACAGGTATGCATGTGTTCCCCAACCTGAACCCCCCTCCCACCTCCCTCCCCATCCCATCCCTCTGGGTCATCCCAGTGTACCAGCCCCAAGCATCCTGTATCATGCATTGATCCTGGACTGGAGATTCATTTCACATATGATAAAATACATCTTTCAATGCAATTCTTCCAAATCATCCCACCCTCGCCCTCTCCCACAGAGTCCAAAAACTGTTTTATATATCTCTGTCTCTTTTGCTGCCTTGCATACAGGGTTATCATTACCATCTTTCTAAATTCCATATATATGTGTTAGTATACTGTATTGGTGTTTTTCTTTCTGGCTTACTTCACTGTGTATCATAGGCTCCAGTTTCATCCACCTCATTAGAATGGATTCAAATGTATTCTTTTTAATGGCTGAGTAATACTCCATTGTGTATATGTACCACAGCTTTCTTTTCCATTCATCTGCTGATGGACATCTAGGTTGCTTCCATGTCCTGGCTATTATAAACAGTGCTGCAATGAACACTGGGGTACACGTGTCTCTTTCAATTCTGGTTTCCTCGGTGTGTTTGCCCAGAAGTGGGATTGCTGAGTCGTATGGCAGTTCTATTTCCGGTTTTTTAAGGACTCTCCACACTGTTCTCCATAGTGGCTGTACTACTCTGCATTCCCACTAACAGTGTAAGAGGGTTCTCTTTTCTCCACACCCTCTCCAGCATTTATGGCTTGTAGACTTTTGGATAGCAGCCATTCTGACTTGCATGAAATGGTACCTCATTGTGGTTTTGATTTGCATTTCTCTGATAATGAGTGATGTTGAGCATCTTTTCATGTGTTTGCTAGCCATCTGTATGTCTTCTATTTTTCTGGAATTGAGTTGCAGGAGTTGCTTGTATATTTTTGCGATTAATTCTTTGTCCATTGCTTCATTTGCTATTATTTTCTCCCATTCAGAAGGCTGTCTTTTCACCTTGCTTATAGTTTCCTTTGTTGTGCAGAAGCTTTTAATTTTAATTAGGTCCCATTTGTTTATTTTTGCTTTTATTTCCAGAATTCTGGGAGGTGGATCATAGAGGATCCTGCTGTGATATACGTCGGAGACACAGAGCTAGAACAAATAATTCCACAATTTGTATGGAAATACAAAAATCCTCGAATAGCCAAAGCAATCTTGAGAAAGAAAATAGAACTGGAAGAATCAACCTGCCTGACTTCAGGCTCTACTGCAAAGCCACAGTCATCAAAACAGTATGTTACTGGCACAAAGACAGCAATATAGATCAATGGAACAAAATAGAAAGCCCAGAGATAAATCCATGCACCTATGGACACCTTATCTTTGACACCTTATCTTATACAATGGAGAAAAGACAACCTCTTTAACAAGTAGTGCTGGGAAAACTGGTCAACCACTTGTAAAAGAATGAAACTAGAACACTTTCTAACACCATACACAAAAATAAACTCAAAATGGATTAAAGATCTAAATGTAAGACCAGAAACTATAAAACTCCCAGAGAAGAACATAGAAATAACTTTTAAATAAGGATATATCTGGAATTTTGTTTTATTTTTTTTTCTAAATTTTAAGATATGGGGTCAAAAGGCAGAACAAAAAATACTTTGCATGAGATCAATGTTAAATTTGATGACTCTAAACCTAGAGAAAAAATAAAAGCAGAAATATCTTTCACTTCAAAGTAAGTTTTTCATCTAGATGAGTTGAATTTATATCAAGAAAACCACTAAGAATCATTTGTAACTAGACTATTATACTATTTGTTAATGCAATGAATCTTGAGTTAGCTATGAGGACAATTAATGTAGAAAAGTATTATCTATTGCCATTCAATAAATCAATATTAATAGACTCAAGGATAAGTTACAATTTTAGGCTGCTAAATAAAGCTTGTAAATTGTCGTACTCTAGCTTATTATGATTGAATATGCATTTATATGGGCTTTCCTGGTGGTTTAGTGGTAGTGAATCTGTCTGTCAATGTTGGAGATGTGGGTTTGATCCCTGGTCAGGAAGAGCCTCTGGAGAATGAAATGACAACCCATTTCAGTGTTCTTTCCTGGAAAATTCCATGGACAGAGAATCCTAGAGGGCTATGGTGCACGGGGTCAGAAATAATTGGACATGACTTACAGACTGAACTACAAAATACATTTATATAGCCCTTGAGGTGTTTGTTTTATCACTGTTGTTGTTGTTTAGTCACTAAGTCATGTCTGATTCTTTGCAATCCCGTTGATTATAGCCCTGTCCATGGGAATTCCAAGGTAAGAACACTGGAGCGGCTTGCCGTTTCCTTCAAGGGGATCATTCCAACCCAGGGATTGAACCTATCTCTCCTGCTTTGGCAGGCAGATCCTTTACTTCTGAAGTATCAGGAAGACCTTATTTTATCATTATTCTCACTTTAATGCATATCTTCTTATACCATTGATGAAATGATCTTTTGAACATCATACATAAAAAGGAAAACAAAACCTCCAATATGTCAACCATTTGCCAACTGACTACTTCTCTGATTTTAATATTTCTTTCACTTTCCAAATGAGCTTTGATCAACAGACAAAAGATTAAAAGTTGAGATAAAATCAGTACATGCTCTGTCCTATGATAAGAGAGAGAATTATTTGGTAGAATGCTTTTGTTCTAGCAACATATATCCAATTTTATCTTCTGTCACTATGATATATCAGTCCTTTGTTTTCTAAAATTGCATCCTTAAAACTTTGGACATATACTGCATGGTGACTGTAGTTAATGCTCCCATCTTGCATATTTGAAAGCTGCTGAAAGAGATCTTCAAGTTCTCATCTCAAGAAAAAAATGTAACTACATATGGTGACAGATATTAACTAGATGGTTTAAGATAACCACGCTGCTATATATTCTGTACTATATATATATATGCACAATATATAGAATCATTATGTTATATACCTGAAACTAGTGTAATTTTACCTCAAAAAAAGATGGAAGATTTTTGAGTGGGAAAGTCTAATTACACTAAAAGTAAAATTTCACTTACCCATGAAAAAAAAAAACAGTAGTTACATTACTGTAAAAATTCATCATAATTTATAGTTTAAAATATACATAATACTAATCTACATGAAAATGTTGTAAAGTTAAAAGGGGTATATGAATTTTAAATATTCCAAGTTTCTACTCTACTGTGGAACTGATAAAATAAATTATTTTCATTGACTACAATGTTCAAGAATGCATATTGTATGTTTGGAGGTAATGGCTCTCAATGAGGGCAAATTTTGCCCCCTAATATATTTGACAGTATCTTATATACATTTTGAATGTCTCATATGGGAGAAATGGTGCAACAGGCAGTGAGCAGAATAAAGAGATGTTACTAAATATTGTATAAAATGCAAGAGAGTCTCTAAAAAAAAGAATTATTCAGACCAAAATATCAACAGTGACATGACCACTCTAGAGTGACCACTAAATTATATAAAGGGATGAAAAAATAACAAACAAACTGCTATAAAAATATGATAACAAAATAGATGATAATTTAAAAACAGAGCGAAAGATAAACAGGATACAGATGAGTTAAAAAGAAAGCAAACAGGATGGTGATTGACAGATAAAGACACAGCTGTATCAGGAATTAAAACATATGTAGGCTGACTACTCCAAATAAAAGACTAAGATTTAAAATTGGGAAACGAAACATATACAAGACACACTTAAAATATAAAAACTGAGAAAGGATGAATATGAGTGGATGAAAGAAGACTTACAACGCAAATACCAATCAAATGAGTTTTTTTAGTTATCCAAAAGTAAACTGAATTTTAAGGCAAGAAGCATTAATAGAGAAAAATATGGACATTTGAGTCTGAGATAGTAAATCTAACAGAAAGATATTACAATTTTAAATCTTTATGCTCATAATAAAAACTTTAAAATATATTAATCATATTTGGTGGGGATCAAAGGAAAAATAAAAGAATCTACAATAACAATATGAGATATTAGTGCCTTTCTCTCAACAGAAGCAAAAAAAATTATTTTTTCAGTTCGCAAAAGATCTGACTAATACATTGGTAAACTTGGTCTATTTGACAAATATAGAGAATTGAATTCAACGATTACATAATTCAAAAATTTTCAAATGCACATAGATTGTTACCAAAGTCAAGAGCATGCAATAATATTGCATATAAAAATAATAGCCTCAAAGAATATCAAATGTTTACAATCATTCAAAAGTTATTTTATGACCAGAAAGTAATTAAACTACACCTAGATAATAAATCTCCTATTACATAGACAATAAGAAAATGCATTCATATAACAAAGAAACAAAGAATTTACAAGGGAAATTATTTTATACATATTAAAACACAACTTTGTAATTATACTAGTGTTCTGTTCTTTGAATTCGGTTCTTACTATATGGGATTTTAAATTTGTGCAAAGTGCAAATTCATTATGAATTATATTTATAATCTATAGAGTATATACATGTATGTGAATGTCACTCAGTCATGTCTGACTCTGTGATCCCATGGACTATGCAGTCCATGGAATTCTCCAGTCCAAAATACTGAAGTGGATAACCATTCCCTTCAGCAGGGTATCTTCCCAACACAGACCTCAAACCCAGGTCTCATGCATTGTAGGCAGATTCCTTACCAGCTGAACCACCAGGGAAGCCTAAGAATACTGGAGTGGGTAGCCTATCCCATCTCCAGCTTATCGTCCTGAGCCAGGAATCCAACCAGGGTCTTCTGAATTGCAGGCAGATTCTTCACCAGCTGAGCTACCAGGGAAGCCCTATATACATGTATCAGTTCAGTTGTGCAGTCATATCTGACTCTGCAGCCCCATGGACTGAAGCATGACAGGGCTCCCTGTCAATCACCAACTCCCAGAGATTGCTCAAACTCACATTCATCAAGTCGGTGATGCTAGCCAGCCATCCCATCTTCTGTCGTCCCCTTCTCCTCCTGCCTTCAACCCTTCCCAGCATCAGGGTCTTTTCCCGTGAGTCAGTTCTTCACATAAGGTGGCCAAAGTATTGCAGTTTCAACTTCAGCATCAGTCCTTCCAATGAATATTCAGGTCTGAGTTCCTCTAGGATTTACTGGTTCAATCTCCTTGCAGTCCAAGGGACTCTCAAGAGTCTTCTCCAACACCACAGTTCAAAAGCATCAATTCTTTGGTGCTCAACTTTCTTTATGGTCCAACTCACACATCCATGCATGACTACTGGAAAACCCAGAGCTTTGACTAGAGGGACCACTGTTGGCAAAGTAATGTCTCTGCTTTTTAATATGCTGTCTACGTTGGTCATAGCTTTTCTTCCAAGGAGCAAGCGTCTTTTAATTTCATGGCTGCAATCACCATCTGCAGTGATTTTGGAGCCCAAGAAAATAAAGTCTGTCACTGTTTCAATTGTTTCTCCGTCTATTTGCCATGTAGTAATGGGACCAGATGCCAGGATCTTAGTATCTCCCATCAGGAAGCTTCCATAAGCTCTTATCCTTATTTATCAGAGGGCAGACAGAATGAAAACCACAATCACAGAAAACTAACCAAACTGATCACATGGACCATAGCCTTGTGTAACTCAATGAAAATATGAGCCATGCCATGTTGGGCCACCCAAGATAGATGGGTCATGGTGGAGAGTTCTGGCAAAACGTGGTCCACTGGAGAAGGGAATGTCAAACCACTTCAGTATTCTTGCCTTGAGAACCTCATGAACAGTTTGAAAAGGCAAAAAAGATGTATGCATGTAAAGTGATATATATATATATATATGTGTGTGTATATATATATATGTATATGTATATGTAAATGAAATATTTGAAAAATAAGTTTTAAACTAATAAGGGTAGTCAAATGTCAATTGCTTTCTTCAATTTATGAACATAATTTAACATCAAATCTTACAAATTACTGAGGAAAAACATACTCTAAAGCTAACCTGATATTATTTTCCTTAGACCATTTTCATTTAATGTAATGACATTTGAGTTTTAGATACTATCCCACTCTGTTTTTGTTAGTTTGTTTTTCTCACCATTTATGGTTATCTCTTTCCTATTACCTGCTTCTGAAATATTGAATTTATTATTATTATACTTTACTATTCACTTAGTGGCTAAACTAAAATATAAAATAAGTGCATGTGCCTGTATCCCTCACTTATTGCAACCCAATGTAACAATGCTTTTACTGCCTGGCAGATAATACTTGGATCTTCATGTAATTTATCTCCATATATTAACTGACTGTTACATTATTGTTGTTGGCCATATTTGTTCTACATTTACTTTATTCTCTAGATGACATTTTTTTACTGTTTTTAAATTCAATATTGATTTTATATCCTTATATTTCTACTCATATAGCTTTTTATTTCTTGCATCTCTCTGATTCCACCTTGGATCACTTTCTTATGCTTCCAAGAAATCACTATCATAGGATTAATGCAGCAGAAAGTTGGCAGTGTATTTGCGTTATCCTTTGTCTAGAAGTACCTGTAGTTTACATTTGTGTGCTTCTACCTCTAAGGTAATATGTAGGTATAATACATATAAAAATGCTCACATTTACATTATACAATTTAACAAAATTGTTGAGTTACTGAACTGAACTGATAGATATATATATATGTATCATACATACATATATACTCCCATGAAGTCATAATCACTGTCAGGATAACAATGATTGACGTCAACTTCAGAGTTCCTTTGTGAACAGTTGTAAGCCATGTCTTCCTTCTTTCACTTCAGTGTCAGGGAGCCAATAACACTTTATTTTTGTCATTATGAATTGCTTTGCTTTGTCTTGTTTTTCAGTCACTTAAAGTTGTGTCCAACTCTTTGCAACCCCAAGGACTGCAGCATGCTAGGCTTCCCTGCCCTTCACTATCTCCCAGATTTGACTCAAATTCATGTCCGTTGAGTCGGTGATGCCCAACTACCTCACTCTCCGTCACCCTCTTCTCCCCCTGCCCTTAATCTTTTCCAGCATCAGGGTCTTTGCCAGTGAGTTGGCTGTTTGCATCAGGTGGCCAAAGTATTGGAGCTTCAGTTTCAGCAGCAGTCCTTCCAATGAATATTCAATGATATCCTTTAGGATTGACTGGTTTTATCTCCTCACTGCCCAAGGGACTCTCAAGACTCTTCTTCAGCACCAATTTGAAAGCATCAATTCTTAAGTACTCAACCTTCTTTATGGTACAACTCTCACATCCATTCACGACTACTGGAAAAACCATAGCTTCAACTACATGGATCTTTGTTGGCAAAGTGATCCCTGCTATTTAATGCACTGTCTAGGTTTGTCATAGCCTTCCTTCCAAGGAATAAGCATCTTAATTTTATGGCTGTAGTCATCGTCAACAGTGATGTTGGAGCCCAAGAAAATAAAATCTGTCGCTGTTTCCATTTTCCGCCAACTATTTGCCATGAAGTGATGGAATCAGATTCCATGATCTTAGTTTTATGAATGTTGAGTTTTAAGCCAGCTTTTCCACTCTCCCCTTTCACTTTTGTCAATAGGCTCTTTAATTCCTCTTCAATTTCTGCCATATATCAGCAGCATATCTCAACTCAGGTTGTTGATATTTCTCCCAGCAATATTGATTCCAGCTTGAGTCATCCAACCTGGCATTTCACATAATGTATTCTGCATATAAGTGAAATAAGCAGGGTGACAATATACAGCCTTGAAGTACTCCTTTCCAATTTGGAACCAGTCCATTGTTCCAAGTCAGGACTGTTGCTTCTTGACCTGCATGTCTCAGGAGATGGGTAAGGTGGTCTGGTATTCTCATCTCTTTAAGAATTTTCCACAGTTTGTTGTGATCCACACACTCAAAACTCTTCTGTAATCAATGAAGCAGAAGTAGATGTTTTCTGGTATTCTCTTGCTTTTTCTATGATCCACCAGATGTTGGCAATTTGATCTCTAGTTCCTCTGCCTTTTCTAAATCCAGCTTGTACACCTAGAAGTTCTTGGTTCACATACTGTTACAGCCTAGCTTGAAAGATTTTGAACATTGTCTTGCTAGCATGTGAAATGAGTATAATTTTGCTGTACAAAAAGAACTGAACATTCTTTGGCAAAGTGCTTCTTTGGGATTGGAATGAAAACTGACCTATTCCAGTCCTGTGGCCACTGCTGAGTTTTCCAAATTTGCTGACCTATTGTGTGCAGCACTGTAACAGCATCATCTTCTAGGATTTTAAGTAGCTCAATTCACCTCCACTAGCTTTGTTCATAGTGATGCCTCCTAAGGTCCACTTTGACTTTGAACTCTAAGATGTCTGCATCTAGGTGAGTGACAATACCATCATGGTTATCGGGGTCATTAAGTCCACTTATGTATAGTTGTTCTGTGTATCCTTGCCACATCTAATTATTATCTTTTTCTTCTGTTAGGTCCATACCATTTCTGTCCATCATGCTCATCTTTGCACGAAATGTTTCCTTGGTATCTCTGGTTTTCTTGAAAAGATCTCTGGTCTTTCCCATTCTGTTGTTTTCCTCTGTTTCTTTACATTGTTCACTTAAGAAACCATTCTTATCTCTCCTTGCTATTCTTTGGAACTCTGCATTCAGTTTGGTATATCTTTCCCTTCCTCCCTTACCTTTTGCTTCTCTTCTTTTCCCAGCTATTCGTAAAGACTCCTCAGACAACCATTTTGCCTTCTGGCATTTCTTTTTCATTGAGATAGTTTTGGTCACCACCTCCTGTTCTGTTCAGTTGCTCACTTGTGTCCAACTCATTGTGACTCCGCGAACTGCAGCACACCAGGCTGCAGCACATCTGTCCTTCACCAATGCCTGGAGCTTGCTCAGACTCGTGTTCATTGATTTTGTGATGCCATCCAACCAGCTCATCCTCTGTCGTCCCCTTCTCCTCCAACCTACAATCTTTCCCAGCATCAGGGTCTTTTCCAATGTGTTAGTTCTTCTCATCAGGTGGCCAAAGTATTGGAGATTCAGCTTCAGCATCATTCCTTCCAAAGAACACCCAGGACTGATATCCTTTAGAATGGACTGGTTGGATCTCCTTGCAGTCCCAGGGACTCTCAAGAGTCTTCTCCAATACCAAAGTTCAAAAGTGCTCAGCATTCAGCTTTCTTTATAGTCAGTCCAACTCTCACATCCATACATGACTACTGGAAAAACCATAGCTTCAACTAGATGGACCTTTGTCAGCAAAGTAATGTCTCTGCTTTTTAATATGCTGTCTAATGGCAACCCACTCCAGTATTCTTGTCTGGAAAATTCCATGGACAGAGGAACCAGGTGGGTTATAGTCCATGGGATCGCAAAGATTTGGTCATAACTGAGCACATCAGCACAGCATGCTGGTCATAGCTTTTCTTCCAAAGCACAAGCATCTTTTATTTTGATTATTGCAGTCAGCATCTGTAGTGATTTTGGAACCCAAGAAAATAATGTCTATCACTGTTTCCAATGTTTCCCCATCTATTTGCCATGAAATGATGGGACTGGATGCCATGATCTTCATTTTTTGAATATTAAGTTTTAAACCAGCTTTTTCACTCTCCTATTTCACCTTCATCAGGAGGTTCTTTAGTTCCTCTTCACTTTCTTCCATAAGGGTGGTGTTATCTGCATATCTGAGATTATTGATATTTCTCCCAGCAATCTTGATATCCAGCTTGTGCTTCACCCAACCTGGCCTTTCACATGATGTATTCTGATTATAAGCTAAATAAGCAGGATGACAATATACAGCCTTGATGTACTCTTTTCCCAGTTTGGAACCAATCTGTTGTTCCATGTCTGGTTCCACCTCCTGTACAATGTTACAAACCTCCATCCATATTTCTTCAGGCACTCTATCAGATCTGATCCCTTGAATTTATTTGTCACTTCCACTGTATAGTCATAAGGTTTGATGTAGGTCATATCTGAATTGCCTAGTGGTTTTCCCTACTTTCTTCAATTTAAGTCTGAATGTTGCAATGAAGAGCTCATGATCTAAGCCATAGTAGGTTCCAGGTCTTGTTTTTGCTGATTGTTTAGAGGTTCTCCATTTTGGGCTGCAAAGAACATAATCAATCTGATTTCAGAGTTGTCTCTTATGTTGTTGGAAAAGGGTGTTTGCTGTGACCAGTATGTTCTCTTGGCAAAACTTTGTTAGCCTTTGCCTTGCTTTATTTTGTACTCCAAGACCAAACTTGCCTGTTACTCCAGGTATCTCTTGACTTCCTACTTTTGCATTCCAGTCCCCCCTGATGAAAAGAACATCTTTTGTTGGTATTCTAGAAGGTCTTATAGTTCTTCATAGAACTGCTCATCTCCAGCCTCTTCTGCATTAGTGATTGGGGCATAGACTTGTATTACTGTGATACAGAATGATTTGCCTTGGAAACACACCAAGATTACTCTGTCATTTTTGAGATTTCACTCAAGTATTGCATTTTGTACTCTTGTTGCTTTGTATAGAATTTTATATAAATAGAATAATTCACTACGTATTCCTTCGATATGTCTTCTTTTCCTTGATCAAAGGCAAACAATTTTGTCCAACCTCTCTCTTCTCTAGTATATTGCAGCAGACCAAGTGATTACCTGGCACAAAAGCTAAAACTTCAATAAACATTTGAATGAAGAATTATGTGACTCATGACCAGTTCTGTGCTGAGACTAAATGAGACCTTGGCCTCAGCAACCTGGGACACTGGGAAGACACAGCCTAGTAAATGCTCTCAACAAATGAAAGGATATCTGATTTTGTTTTTCTGTAGTTAGTGATAATATAGTTTCCTTTAGATCTAACATACTATTATTCTAAGTCTATTATGTGGAAAATATGATTGGTTATTTTGCCACCAGAACAATAAAATTCCTCAAAAAGTTTTTAACATTTAGGATATCTGTTTGTTTTAAATATCCATGAAATACCCTCATACTGACAAGAAGATGGAGATTTTCAGTTTTTCTTTCTTCCTTAAATAGAAACACCCATATGAACATCCATACAGATAATGTTCTGTTCTTTTTAAGTTCAAGAAAAGACAGTAAAGACCTTTTATAATTCCCTAAGAAACAGCATGTTGTTTTTAAACTACACATATGTTCCCTTTGCCACAATGTCATCTTTCATGATTTACAATTCTCTTCTCATTAGTTAAAATTCAAATTCATTTTTTTCTTTGGGAATGTTATTCTGACAGTCAAGCAGAATTTATTTCTTTCTCCATTGCACTGATTTATACATGCCGATATTATTGCATTTAGATACTGGGATTAGTTGTTGATATGTTTGTCTCCCCTATGACAATTCAGGTTTTTTTAATTGGAGAACTTTCTTACTCATATTTACATCTTCAGCACCTATCGTTGCCTGGCATATATTAGACTTTCAAAACTAGTCAGAAGAGGTGGATGCTTTTTCTTAATTTATTTTTAAATTTTATTTTAATTGGAGGACAATTGCTTTGCAATGTTGTGCTTGTTTCTGCTGTACAGCAATGCACATTATTTATAAGTATACATGGACCCCCCCTCCCTCTTGAGACTTCTTCCCACCTCCCCCTGATCCCAGCCTCTAGGTCATCACAGAGCACAGAGCTGAGTTCCATGTTCTATACAGCTGCTTCCTCGCTAGCTATCTGTTTTGCAAATGGTAGTGAATATATGTCAGTGCTACTCTCTCAATTCATCCCACCCTCTCCTTCCCCCGCCGTGTCCACAAATCTGTTCTCTATGTCTGTGTCTCTATTCCTTTCCTGCAAATAGGTTCATCAGTACCATTTTTCTAGATCCCATGAATATGCATTAATATATGATATTTCTTTTTCTCTTTCTGACTTACTTCACTCTATGTAACAGGATCTAGGTTTATCCCCTTCACTTCAACTGACTCAATCTTGATCAACTAGTTAGACTCTTTCTATGGTATATATAAAGGAGTCCAGGATGGTTTTCTTTTAGATGTTTTGCAGTTCTGAACCACAGTCTGTAAATTTCAAGTATGTTCTGCCTAGCCCTAAGTAACGTCACAGAATGATTATCATTCAACCTCACACATGCATATATCTAATTATTATTGAAACATTGGGGACAAACCCTCCCTTTGTAATCCCTGGCTAGTTACCAAGACATCTCCCACTTCCAGACTGCCTGGTGCCTCTGGAGCCATATGATCTTTATATGCTTAGGACTTACTGTTTTTCAGCAAGGTGAGAAACCATGAAATCAAATTCATCTGAGCACTTGCTTCTTCTCTGTATGACTCTTAGAAGCAACGTGAAGACTCTAAGGGCTTTCTGAATCATACTCTCACGACTAAAGAACTTAAGAGGAAACCATGCTCATCTTGGTAATACTGCCTAATAAAATATTTACTGCTCTCCATGTGGAGTATCACAGTTTGAAAAATGCATTTATCTATTTATTTAATATTGGCACAACAGTATATTAGATAAACCATTTACTTATGCAATAAAAATTCCATTTATGTAAGGAAGGTAGCAAATTATTTCCTATAAGTGTGCTAAGTATTATGACAGAGAACTAGAGCTGTCTGTGGGGCATAATCAGTCCAATTAGATGAGAGAGATAATGAGGAATAGTTTGGAAGTGGCAATGTGTATTTTGAGATATCAAGAATGCACAGAAAATGGGTTAATGTTGATTGTATTGTCACACATACAAAGATAAAATTTTAAGAAAAAGAAGCAAGTAAAGTCGTTATAACTGGAACACAATTCTACACTATTAAAAAATTGAGAACAGAGGAGAGAGAGGTAATAGGGGCTAGATGTGAAGGTTTAAAACAGCCTAGCAGCAATGGGAAGACAGCAAAGAGGCATCTTAAGATGACTTAATGTTTGCCCTTTAGATATACAACTCCATATGCAGGGACCACTTCAGTTCAGTTCAGTTCAGTTCAGTTCAGTCGCTCAGTCTTGTCTGACTCTTTGCAACCCCAAGAATTGCAGCACGCCAGGCCTCCCTGTCCATCACCAACACCCGGAGTTCACTCAGACTCAAGTCCATCGAGTCAGTGATGCCATCCAGCCATCTCATCCTCTGTCGTCCCCTTCTCCTCCTGCCCCCAATCCCTCCCAGCAACAAAGTCTTTTCCAATGAGTCAGCTCTTCACATGAAGTGGCCAGAGTACTGGCATTTCAGCTTCAGCATCATTCCTTCCAAAGAAATCCCAGGGCTGATCTCCTTCAGAATGGACTGGTTGGATCTCCTTGCAGTCCAAGGGACCACTTAATAATCTCTTAATTATAAAATTATCAATGATGCTTACTAGAGTAGGGATTGTAGAAAGTATAGAGTGTTGAAAACAAAAAATACAATTAGGAAATAGGATCAGTAGTATCTGATTATTGATTGACTATGAAGATAAGGGAGAATGAGAATAAGTGGGAGAGTAAGTGATGGTGGCCTGGACTCTAGCACAGGCTTTCAGGACTTTCATTGAGAAGTCATGCTGGAGAAGCAAGTTGATAAGCTGTTTTGAATGTAATTGATATGATAAATTCAAGAAGAGATGTCTAATGGCAGTCAGATATATGAGAGTCATATCTAAGTTGGTAGAAATAAATTTAAAAGTGATCAGACATAGATAATAAATGAAGACAGTAAGTGAAGTGACTGAGAGAGTGAGAGTGAGAATACTCAAAGACACAAAATAGCACCCTAAGGAACACTAATATCTATTGTATATGCCAAGAACATGAAGCATCTAAGTTTCTTGCAGAATTAAAAGCCAGTTAAAAATAAAGTAAACCCAGTGAGTATAATAGTTTGAGAGACAGGAGAAGGCAGTGCTTTCAGAACGTGGAAGTCAAAAGCATAGAGTTAAGCTGTCCTGTAATCACATAATATCAAAACAGTTACACATACCTTTCAAGAAAATAAACCTTTCAAGTATTGACCTAAGATACTTTTATTTTCTCTGTATTTTCAAAACTATCCTCAAGACAAGTCTGGGAAATGAAATCATTCTTACATACACATATTCTTTAATCAAGAAGACAGTCTAGGTTGGAAACAAGTGAAAAAGCAAAAGCACAAAATAATTTTTGAACTTCCCCACAAATGTTTAACTCAAGAAAAAAAGTAAGCTGATTTCTGATATTTTGTAGCACATTGAGGGAAAGCAGATTTATATTTATGTTCTCTACACTTTTTATTGCCTCTACTGATTCTCTCTTTTTTTTTTTTCCTCTCTCTCTCTCCCATTTTTTGTCCTCTCTGTGAGCTGAAATTCAATTTAAATCAAGGTAAGGATGAATGAAGCATTGGACCCAGCGAGTGCACCACCAACATACACAGGGTTTTCAGTAAACAGTTTCTCACACTGCAGGAAGTGAAATATTAGTATTCATCTCACATAGGAAGTAAGCCGAAAAGGCACAGTTACACTTTTCTGTCTGCTTGTTTATTTGAAGCGTAAACTCACAAACTATAGTTTTAGAGAGGAATACAAAATGCACAGAACAGAAACTGAATTTTTTTTTTCTATTAAATGCAGGGTCTATTCACTAGGCATCTACCTAAAAGGTTTGACTTTGAGTTCAGAATGCCATACATTTTAATTGGTTGACTGATATTCATAAAAGGTGTTGGTGTTCTAAACAGATATTATATGGAGGGAGAGGGATGGGAAGAGAGAGTGTGTCTGACTCTTTGTTCATACATCTTGTCCTTTGTATAAAAACAAGCTAAATATAGCATTAGCCTGAGTTCTGAGCTCTGAAAGACTTCAGCTGAAATAAAATAAGAAAGCAAATTTCATAGAAAAAAATTTTGACTGTGTTCTGCAACCTCAAATATTTTCAACCCAATCCTCCTATAATTGTCTGGGGGGAAATGATATAATCCAATTATTATGAGCCTACCAATTTATGGAGATAACAGATACAAATGAAGAAAAAGCAAATTTAAAACTCAGCTCCCTCTATTTAAGTCAACTGATACTAGAAAAATAAAATGGTGTTTCTGTTTCCTTTACTCATCAAAAAAATAAAAAAAATAAACTTTGAATATAACCATTTAAATGTGCTTACTGCCTTTTTAAAGAGAATTTTAAATAATATTTTTAAAGACAAATATTTCATGAATAAAAAGAATACTTTCTGAAAGTGCTTAGTTTGAAATATAGTAAATTTAAACAAATGCTTAAACAGATCATGTCTCTGACTATTGAAACTGAGCAACTTATTTCAAATGAAACTGTATACAAGTAAGTAAAAATATTCACTGATTTTGAATTGTATACATGACATTGTACCAAGTGGTAGGGAGATTAGGTAAACAAAGAACTTTCGCCCTCAAAAAATTTCTCTTCTAATAGAGGAGAGGAATTTTAAAACATAGCTAACAGGGAAAAGAGCAGGCAATGAAATAGGTACCATATAAGTGCTGAACTGATAAACACTGAGGAATCTATTGTTCAAGATAGACTCTTATTGTTGGTGTTACTTATTTGTATGGTCTGAGATGTTAGTCACTCAATTGTATCTGACTCTTTGCAACCCCTTCAACTGGGGCTCGCCAGACTCCTCTGTCCATGGAATTCTCCAGGCAAGAGTACTGAACTGGGCTGCCATTTACTTCTCCAGGGAATCTTCCCAACCCAGGGATCAAACCCAGGTCTCCTGAATTGCAAGCAGACTCTGAGCCACCAGAGAAGCTCTTGTATGGTATCTGAAAGGACTCATAAAGTTCCTTTGCATATTTCCAATTTAAGAACCCAAAACAAAAGGATATAAAATGTTGTGTTATTTCTGATAATGCCGACATTAGAAAATTTAATGTAAATCCAAATGAGACTGGTAACCCTCCACCCTTAAATCTCATCAAGATTCTAAGAATATCTCACCTGAGGGATGGTTTGGATCTCCAAAGTAAGCACTCTTACCTGGATCATTGTCTCATGCCAGGTCTAGATGAAGGAAGGAAGGAATGACAGACCATTGCTTTTCATTATTATACCCAACTGGGAAATGTCCTCCACCAATAAGGTGAATCATTTTATCTTCAATAAATGCATAAGAAGGACAGTACAAGGTGTCAAGAGAATTCATGTAAAAATTCCTCCACAAAAAAAAAAATCAAGAGATGCTAAGCTAAGCCCTGAATATCTCCCAGGTGTTTGATCTCTTAAACATTGAAATTTAGCCTTTAAGCCTATGTTCTTCCTTCATGTAACTACTCACATAAAACCAGCCAGTATTCCTTTATGGAAGCTCCATGGATTATTTGTAGTCAAAATTAATTTCACTTCCTGAAAGATGACAATCTAAATTATATCAAATAATATATGTTGTCTTCATCAGAGATTG
The DNA here is from genome assembly GCF_014754425.2 of Oryx dammah. Classification (NCBI taxonomy): domain Eukaryota; kingdom Metazoa; phylum Chordata; class Mammalia; order Artiodactyla; family Bovidae; genus Oryx; species Oryx dammah. The sequence continues at coordinate 84,532,591 of NW_024070202.1, forward strand.
CACAATGAAAATAAATAAAAATTTATCTACTTAACAAAGGTTTTACGCAGATACTTGAAATCTGAATATAAATTCTACCCCATTGTGATATACCCAGGAAAATAAAAAATATGTTTAAAATTACTAAGAAACTGAAGTGAAGAATTCTTAATTGAAGTCCAGAAATTCTCCATGAGTTAACATATGGAGAAAAATTGAATATACCATGTTTTTTTACAATGTGTACCTTCTTTTCAATATGTACTCAAGTTGTTTATTATTTGTGTATAACAGCACCAACAAAAAAACAAACAGTGCTTCCAGAGACAGCCTACTTACAAATGGAAGACAAGATAATAAATGTCTAGTACTTCTTACTGAGGGTTAACTCTTTCCTTTCTTAAAAGTGAACCATCTAAGCAGAGCAATGCCCATGGTGAGGACATCTCCTCTTGAACTCCTTTTGGAGTTTCCTAATCATTGGGGCTTCCCTGGTGACTCAGAGGGTAAAAAAGTTTCCTGCAATGCAGGAAACCCAGGTTTGTTTCCTGGGTTGGGAAGATGCCCTAGAGAAGGAAATGGCAAACCATTCCAGTATTTTTGCTTGGAAAATTTCATGAATAGAGGAGCCTGCTGAGCGACAGTCCAACGGGCTGCAAAGAGTCGGAAATGACTGAGTCACTAACATTTTCACTTTCGCTTTTAATCACAGTTGCAGTGAAGAATCAGTAATAGTCTCCAAATGGAATTTTCACCACCCTAGGTCAGTCTGTGACAAGTATGGCCATCACTCTTTGTTAGGTCACAGCACTGTTGATATTCCAGCCTATACTTAGAGGATAAATGTTATGAATAGAATTGTGTCCCCCTGTAATTCATATGTTTAAGCACTAACACTCAGTGTGACTGTGCTTCAGTTCAGATCAGTCCCTCAGTCATGTCCAACTCTGCGACCTCATGGAGTGCAGCATGCCAGGCCTCCCTGTCCATCACAATTTCTGGAGCTTTCTCAAACTCATGTCCTTTGAATCGGTGATGCCATTTAACCATCTCATCCTCTGTCGTCCCCTTCCCCTCCCACTTTCAATCTTTCCCAGCATCAGGGTCTTTTCCGATGAATCAGATATTCACATCAGGTGGCCAAAGTATTGAAATTTCAGCTTCAACATCAGTGCTTCCAATGAATATTCAGGACTGATTTTCTTTAGGATTGACTGGTTTGATCTCCTTGCCATCATCCAAGGGACTCTCAAAAGTCTTCTTCAACACCACAGTTCAAAAGCATCAGTTCTTCAGTGCTCAGCTTTCTTTATGGCCCAACTCTTACAGCCATACATGACTACTGGAAAAACCATAGCTTTGACTAGATGTACCTTTGTTGACAAAGTAGTATCTCTGCTTTTGAATATGCTGTTAAGTTTGGCCATAGCTTTTCTTCAAACAAGTAAGTGTCTTTTAATTTCATGGGTGCAGTCACCATCTGCAATGATTTTGGAACACCAAAAAATAAAGGGTTCTTGAGGGGTGAGGGTTTTAAAGAGGTAATTAAGTCTATATGAGGTCTCCTAAATGTGGAGCCCTAACCCAATATAACTTGTCATAACCTTATGACAAGAGAGACAGACACCAAAGAGGTATGCAGAGAGGTCCTGCAAGAACATGGTGAGAAGGTGGCCATCTGTAGGACAATGACAGAGGCCTCAGGAGAAGCCAAATCTGTCAGCACCTTCATCTTTGAATTCCAATTTCCATACTGTGAGAAAATAAACTTCTGTTTTTTAAGCCTTCCAATCTATATTTTGTTATGATAACACTAGCAAATTAATACAATAAATATTTGGCTGTTCTTGGAAAATCATTATGTTGCATGAAATATCAGAATCAGTAAACTCTTTTAGACACTAGATATGTGAAGGTCAAGTTTTCAAGAGTCTAGATCAAATTCAAAGTTTTGTGATTTTTTTATTATTAATCTTTAATTGATAAAAATTGTGAAATGCACAGACCTAAATTATTTTGATTTATAATTGTTGCAAATATGTACAACATGTAACCAGTACTCTTATCATGCTATAGAATATTTTCATGAATAGAGACATTTCTTTCTTGCTCCTTGAAATCATTTTCTGCATATTGTAGACAACCACCATACTGATATTTTTTAATAACCAAAGATTAATTTTTTTATTCTTTCTTTCCCATTTATTTTAAAATTTTTGTATTAGAATATAGTTAATTTATAATATTGTGTTAGTTTCAGCTGTATAGCAACATAATTTAGTTATACATGTACATATGTCTATTCTTTTACAGATTCTTTCCCCATATGGATTATTACAAAGTGCTAAATAGAGTTCCCTGTGCTGTATAAAAGGTCCTTGTTGATTATTTATTTTATAGATAATCGTGTGTATATGTTAATCCCAATCTCCTAATTTACCCTCCTTTCACCTTTCCCTTTTGGTAACCATAAGTTTGGTTTCTAAATCTATGAGTGTGTTTCTGTTTTGTAAATAAGTTCATTTGTATCATTTTTTAACATTCCACATACAGGTGATATCTTATTTGTCTTTACCTGTCTGAGTTACTTCACTTAGTATGATAATCACTAAGTCCATGTTGTTGAAAATGGCATGACTTTATTCTTTCTATGGCTACTATTCCAATGTATATATGTATGTACTTCAATGTATATATTTATGTGTACCACATCTTTTTTATCCATTCATCAGTCGATGGACATTTAGGTTGCTTCCATGTCTTGGCTATTGTAAATAGTGCTGCTATGACCATTGGGGTGCATGAGTATTTTTGAATTATACACTATACACTAATTATAGTTTTCTCCAATTATATGCCAAGAGTTGAATTGCTGGATCATATGGTAGCTCTGTTTCTAGTTTCTTAAGGAACCTCCATGCCATTTTCCATAATGACTGTAATAATTTACATTCCCACCAAAAGTGTAAGAGGGTTTCCCTTTTCTCTATACCCTCTCTAGCATTTATTTTCTGTAGGCCTTTTGATGATGGCTATTCTGATTAGTGTGAAGTGATACCTCATTGTAATTTTGATCTGCATTATTTTGGGGGGCTCCAAAATCACTGTAGATGGTGATTGCAGCCATGAAATTAAAAGACGCTTACTCCTTGGAAGGAAAGTTATGACCAACCTAGATAGCATATTCAAAAGCAGAGACATTACTTTGCCAACAAAGGTCCGTCTAATCAAGGCTATGGTTTTTCCAGTAGTCATGTATGGATGTGACAGTTGGACTGTGAAGAAAGCTGAGCGCCAAAGAATTGATGCTTTTGAACTGTGGTTTTGGAAAAGATTCTTGAGAGTCCCTTGGACTGCAAGGACATCCAACCAGTCCATTCTGAAAAAGATCAGCCCTGGGATTTCTTTGGAAGGAATGATGCGAAAGCTGAAACTCCAGTAGTTTGGCCACCTCATGCGAAGAGTTGAGTCATTGGAAAAGACTGATGCTGGGAGGGATTGGGGCAGGAGGAAAAGGGGATAACAGAGGATGAAATGGCTGGATGGTATCACTGACTCAATGGACATGAGTTTGAGTGAAGTCCAGGAGTTGGTGATGGACAGGGAGGCCCAGCGTGCTGCAGTTCATGGTGTTGCAAAGAGTTGGACACGACTGAGCTACTGAACTGAACTGAACTGAATGATTAGTGATGCTGAGCATCAGTTCATGGACTTTTTGGAGATCTGTATGTCTTCTTTGGAGAAATGTGTATTCAGATCTTCTGCTCATTTTTTGATTGAAGTGGTTGTTTTTCTTATATTGAGCTGCATGAGCAATTTACATATTTTTGAGATTAACCCCTTTTTGGTTGCATAATTTGCAAATATTTTGCCCCATTCCATGGGCTGTCTTTTCACTTTGTTTATGGTTTCCTTTGTTGTGCAAAAATTTTAAGTTGAATTAGATCCCATTTGTCTTTTTTGTTCTTATGTTTATCACACTAGGAGGCGGATCCAAAAAGATATTGCAATTTATATCAATGAGTGTTCTATATTTTCCTCTAAGAGTTTATAGTATCCAGTGTTACATTTAAATCTTTAATTCATTTTCAGTTTATTTTTGTATACAGTGTTAGAGAATATTCTAATTTCATTATTTTACATGTAGCTGTCCAGTTTTCCCAACACTACTTATTCTTGCCTCCTTTGTCATAGATTAATTTATCATAGGTGTGTGAGTTTATTTCTGGACTTTCTATCTTGTCCCACTGATCTATAAGTCTGTCTTTGTGCTGGCATCATACTGTCTTGATGACTGTACAATAGTTTGATAACTGTAGCTTTAAATTAATTGTATAAAGTCAAGCAGTCTGATTCCTCCAGCTCCATTTTTCTTTCTCAAGATTGCTTTGGTTATTCAGAGCGTTTTGTGTTTTCATACAAATTTTGATATTTTTGGTTCTAGATCTTCAAAAAGTGTCATTGGTAATTTGATAGGGATCTGTAGATTACCTTGGGTAGTATAGTCCTTTTGACAATATTGATTCTTACAATCCAAAAACATGGTATATTTTTCTGTTTATGTTGTCCTCAATTTCTTTCATCTGTGTCTTATAGTTTTCAGAATATTTTGCACAACAAATGAAAACCTCCTTAAGTAGGTTTATTCCTGTATAGTTCATTCTTTTTCATGTGTTGGTAAATGGGCTTGTTTCCTTAATTTCTTTTTCTGATAGTTCATTGCTAATTTTGCCTCTTCTTAAAGCTCATGTGAATTAAACCATATAGGAGTGTAGTTATATGAAATTTTTTGCTAAACATTGTATTTCATGATTCATTCAAGTTGTGTAACAATAGTTCATTTTTCATCATTGCAGAGTAATATTCCAAAAAATGAGTATACCAAAATGTTTATCTTTTTTCTCGGGGTGTACTTTAGCGCTGTTCCCAGGTTTCTTGAAATAAATTCACTTGATCATTATTTTCTTCTTTATTTGTTACTGTGATAATTTTTAACGGAGTGCTGTATTCACATTCAAGTGATATTGTTTTGTAGTATATTTTTTCTTATAATGTCCTTTACTGGTTTTGATATTAGAATGTGCTGGCCTCACAAAAATTATTTCAAGTTGCTTTTTCCCATATATTTCTTGAAAATTACATGATTGTGTAAGATTTGTGTTTTTGCTTTTGGTTAAACTAATTGGCTCATTTTCTTATAGGAAGGTTAACTATGACAAAATTAATTTATAAACATATGTAAAAGTATTTAGATCTATTTCCTTTTGTGCCAATGTTTATGTTAATTTTTCAAATCATCTTGTAATTTGTTTTAAATTTCAAAAATATGGCGTTGTAGTATCATTGTGGGCTTCGCAGGTGGCATAGTAGTAAAGAATCACCCTATCAAAGCAGGAGATGCAAGAGACAAGGGTTCAATCTCTGGGTTGGGAAGATCCTCTGGAAAAGGAAATGGGAACCCATTCCATAGTCTTGCCTGGAAAATTCCATGGACAGAGGGCCTGGCAGGTTACAGTCTATGGAGTCTCAAAGAGTCAGACACAACTGAGCTACTGAGTGGGGCACACAGTATCACTGTGTCACATTGTTATCTTTCTATTATCTCTAATTTTCCTTCTTCCCTTCTTGGTTCTGATATTGTTTTTCTTTTTCAAAAACTGTCATCCTAAGGATTTACTTTACTAAATCTGTTAAAAGAGTAAATAAATGAAATCTAGGATTGTTTCTATTAAGTGATTGGATTTGAAAGCTGTGTGGGCTACTAAGTATATGGGATAATAGAGAAGAACTTGACATTTTCTTGATGAGCTGCTTTTCTCCTGAGGAAAAGAAAAATTGCAAATGCTGTGCAATCACTTGAGCCTATTAAAAAATGGAACTTCTTTCCATAATTGGCTTCTAGGTCCAAAAGTAACAGAAATTATGGCCACTTAGAAAATATTGCATTTTATAAGTACAATGTCATTATTGCTTTATATAATCTTGTTAAAAAGGAAAAGTAGAACAATACAAAATCTTCTTACTATAGTTCATTTAATTTGGCACAAGTTTGTTTGAAGAAGTAGGAAGAAAATGTCATAGCAAATGCTATTGATTTAGCTTCCTATCCACTTAATTTACCTTATTGAGGTGTAACTTAAATTATTTATAGACTATTTAAACATTAACAGGGATTTTCCATTTTTTCCCCTTTCTCCCAGAAAGAAAAGTAATGGTATTGGATGAAGATAACTGTCTAGTAATGAGTTCTCAGAGTGACAAACTAAATGCTGACTAAATGCCAGGTTAATATAAGCATCCAAAGATTTCATAGGTTATAAAAACAGCTGACTGTACATGTATAAATGAATAATTTTACTGTACTGGAGAAATTAACACTGTATACTACTGAGGAGCCTCGTGGGCTACAGTCCATAATCTTGCAAAGACCAGACAGGACTGAAACAATTGAACACACACACATGCACATGTACTTCAGTAAAATATATTTTAAAAGCTGCTTACTATAGCTTAGTGAATAAATTATCACATAACTGGGAATGCCATATTAATCTATTAAAATAAGACTGTCATTATTTTCAAACATATAAGCTTATTTTTTGAATTACTGGAATGATTATAAATCCTCGTTATTTGTATAGTCTCTTCTACAGGACACAAAGCTCTGGTCAGATGCATTATATTTTTTTTTCTTTTTTTCTATGATTTTCACTCTCAACGTTGGTTTTGAGTTTAGTTTTCACTTTTTTCTTTATTATCCTATTTTGAGAAGTCCTATATTTGCCTTAGTCCCTTCAGGGAATTTAACTGAAAGACAGTTTCTTAAAAATCAAGTAGGAGATGGTCCATAAATACCTAGGAAGACAGCCAATTTATAATCTACAATATATTGCTTGAATTGATTAAACCCACCCATTTCTACCCTGCTTCATATATGAGAACATCCCTGATTCTTATATGAGAACATAAACGGCTAAGGGTCTTTGTTTCCAATAGTAAACAATTACTTAGAAATAGATCAGACATAAAAGTGTAGTTTTGTTCTATTTATCATAAAACACAAATCTGAAATTCAGATATGGTGTAGCTCTTCAGTGAAAATGAGTCTACTGGCAACCTAGTACACTCATCAGGTATAGGATGTTCAAACTACTAATGTTAAATTCGAAGTGAGTTCCTGAGTGAATATGAAGGTAAAATAAAGAACCTAGTCAGAAAATGTCTTAGGTAAAAATAAATATCAACCCTAGGAAAGTCATATTCAAGAGATGTGGAAAGTAGGCAATTTGGTTCTGTTCCTCTGGCATTCTTCAGATATTCAAAAATATCTGCTGCCTTCAAACAGTTGAAAATCTTCACTGTACTGTCATAAGTTTGAAGAATTCCCCATTTTTATTTTTTGCTCTTCTTTTTCTACTTTTATCCCATCTTCAAATCAGCCTTTGAAACTTGAGCATGAACAGTGAGAGCACAGGGAAATCTGGCCATAGATGAATTTTTCTTTCATTTTTTATTTAATCAAAGAAAACTTAATCTAGCCTTAGAGCATATGGAAGCTTAATTAAGCCTTACTCTCCCTTTCTCTGAAGCTCAAAGAAAACTTAAAGAAAAAAGCACTTAGATGATCTGCTTCAGAGCTTTGAGGGTCAGCTGTTACCTCCCTGAGTTTCAAGTCTCTGGTAAATGAATGTTACAAAGGAAAAATTAAAGTATCTTACAAGAATTGATTCTCCATCATATGTAAACATTCTGGAATTTATAAGATTATTTTCTGGAACATCAGCAAGATGGCGGAATGGGAGCCTCATGCCCTCCTTTCCCCCATGATGACATTGATTCAACAGCAATAAACACAACAATTACCTTTGTGAGAAATCCATGTATCAGTTAAGAGGCTTTTGCACCTGAGTGAGCACAAAATCAGCCATACTGAAACTAAGAAGAAAATCTGTGGCATTTACTTGCCACAGTTCCTCCCATTGGCTAAGTGGTACATGATTCACTGGGGAAAAAATCTCAGCTCCTGGCTTCTTGGTGAAGAAAAGGAAAAACTAGAATATAAGTTCAATGTGAAGATATTTAGGGGAGCTGCATGAGGGACTTGTTTCTATCTTGGTTGAATTAGCTCACTGACAAGGCAGGGTGTCAGAGTGAGGGCTGCTGAGAACAAAGACAATGGCTTGGGTTACCACGCACTCACTCGCCTTAGTCTTTCCATCGCACACAGTGCAGAATGAGTGGGAGAAAATCCCCAACTCCTGGCTTCTTCCTGATGAGCATCTTTCAACAACCTGGCTTTTATGAGGACTGCCTGAGGACTAGTACATGTCTTGCCTATGTGAGAGTGCTGACAGGACCCAGTGTACCTAGGCGCCTAGAGACTATGAGAACAAGGGTACCAGGCAGCTTACTGCTGCAGCAGAAGACCTGTGATGGAAGCCAATACAGCTCCGCATGACCATTTGCCAACGGATATTGGAATAATGAAGCTGCACACCAAAAAACACCAAGAATTTCTGAGAGTCAGTAGATGCTGTGAAAGGAAAAGGAGGACTCTCCTTCAGAGATTTCAGAGACTATGGCCCTGCTGACACCTTGATTTGGATTTAGCCATCATAACAGTGATAGAATAAATTATTATTCTTTCAAGCCACTTATTTGTGGTCATCTGTGAAAGCAGGTATAGGAAATTATATCCTGCATAATGAAATAATTGTAAAAGTGTTGATGATGTATTGGAAGAAACATTTTACACTATTGAAATAATATTAGTATTCATCCTAACTAGTTTGCTTTAAGATGCTAATTGAAATCATAATGAAACCACTGAGAGTTTAACTCAAAAATATATAATAAAAAAAAGAGAGAATTAAAATAATAGACAATGCAGAAATACAAAGGATTATAGGAGACTATAATGAACAAATATATGGCAATAAAATAGATAACCTGGAAGAAATGGAAAAGTTCTTAGAAGAGTTCAATCTTCCAAGTTTGAACCAGGAAGAAATAAAAATTATGAATAACCAATTGCAAGCACTGAAATTGAAGCTGTGATCAAAAATTTCACAAAAAGCAAAACCCTAGGACCAGATAGCTTCATAGGAGAATTATATCAAACATTTAGAGAAGAGCAAATGCCTATCCTATTAAAACTCTTTCAATAAATTGCAGAGGAAGGGACACTTCCAAATTCATTCTACAAGGCCACCTTCACCCTGATACCAAAACCAGACAGTTCAGTTCAGTTCATTTCAGTCGCTCAGTTGTGTCCCGCTGTTTGCGACCCCATGAATCGCAGCAGCCAGGCCTCCCTGTCCATCACCAACTGCCGGAGTTCACTCAGACTCATGTCCATCGAATCAGTGATGCCATCCAGCCATCTCATCCTCGGTCGTCCCCTTCTCCTCCTGCCCCCAATCCCTCCCAGCATCAGAGTCTTTTCCAATGAGTCAACTCTTCGCATGAGGTGGCCAAAGTACTGGAGTTTCAGCTTTTGCATCATTCCTTCCAAAGAAATCCTAGGGCTAATCTCCTTCAGAATGGATTGGTTGGATCTCCTTGCAGGCCAAGGGACTGTCAAGAGTCTTTTCCAACACCACAGTCCAAAAGCATCAATTCTTTGGCACTCAGCCTTATTCACAGTCTAACTCTCACATCCATACATGACCACTGGAAAAACCATAGCCTTGACTAGACAGACCTTAGTTGGCAAAGTAATGTCTCTGCTTTTGAATATGCTATCTAAGTTGGTCATAACTTTTCTTCCAAGCAATAAGCATCTTTTAATTTCATGGCTGCAGTCACCATCTGCAGTGATTTGGGAACCCAAAAAAATAAAGTCTGACACTGTTTCCACTGTTTCCCCATCTATTTCCCATGCAGTGATGGGACCGGATGCCATGATCTTCGTTTTCTGAATGTTGAGCTTTAGGCCAACTTTTTCACTCTCCTCTTTCACTTTCATCAAGAGGCTTTGAGTTCCTCTTCACTTTCTGCCATAAGGGTGGTGTCATGTGCATATCGGAGGTTATTGATATTTCTCCCGGCAATCTTGATTCCAGCTTGTGTTTCTTCCAGTCCTGCATTTCTCATGATGTACTCTGCATAGAAGTTAAATAAGCAGGGTGACAATATACAGCCTTGACGTACTCCTTTTCCTATTTGGAACCAGTCTGTTGTTCCATGTCCAGTTCTAACTGCGGCTTCCTGACCTGCATACAGATTTCTCAAGAGGCAGGTTAAGTGGTCTAGTATTCCCATCTCTTTCAGAATTTTCCACAGTTTATTGTGATCCACATAGTCAAAGGCTTTGGCATAGTCAATAAAGCAGAAATAGATGTTTTTTTGGAACTCTCTTGCTTTTTCCATGATCCAGCAGATGTTGGCAATTTGATCTCTGGTTCCTCTGCCTTTTCTAAAACCAGCTTGAACATCTGGAAGTTCATGGTTCACATATTGCTGAAGCCTGGCTTGCAGAATTGTGAGCATTACTTTACTAGCACGAGAGATGAGTGCAATTGTGAGGTAGTTAGAACATTCTTTGGCATTGCCTTTCTTTGGGATTGGAATGAAAACTGCCTTTTTCCAGTCCTGTGGCCACTGCTGAGTTTTCCAAATTGCTGGCATATTGAGAGCAGCACTTTCACAGCATCATCTTTCAGGATTTGAAACAGCTCTACTGGAATTCCATCACCTCCACTAGCTTTGTTCTTAGTGATGCTTTCTAAGGCCCACTTGACTTCACATTTCAGAATGTCTGGCTCTAGATGAGTGATCACACCATCATGGTTATCTGGGTCGTTAAGATCTTTTTTGTACAGTTCTTCCGTGTATTCTTGCCACCTCTTCTTAATATCCTCTGCTTCTGTTAGGTCCATACCATTTCTGTCCTTTATCGAGCCCATCTTTGCATGAAATATTCCTTTGGTATCTCCAATTTTTTTTGAAGAGATCTCTAGTCTTTCCCATTCTGTTCTTTTCCTCTATTTCTTTGCATTTATAGCTGAGGAAGGCTTTCTTATCTCTCCTTGCTATTCTTTGGAACTCTGCATTCAGATGCTTATATTTTCTTTTTCTCCTTTGCTTTTCACTTCTCTTCTTTTCACAGCTATTTTTAAGGCCTCCTCAGACAGCCATTTTGCTTTTTTTTTTGCAATTATTTTCCATGGGGATTGTCTTGATCCCTGTCTCCTGTACAATGTCACGAACCTCCATCCATAGTTCATCAGGCACTCTTATCTATCAGATCTAGGTCCTTAAACCTATTTATCACTTCCACTGTATAATCATAAGGGAATTGAATTAGGTCATACATTAATGTTCTAGTGGTTTTCCCCACTTTCTTTAATTTAAGTCTGAATTTGGCAATAAGAGTTCATGATCTGAGCCACAGTCATCCCCTGGTCTTGTTTTTGCTGACTGTATAGAGCTTCTCCATCTTTGGCGGCAAAGAATATAATCAATCTGATTTCATTGTCGACCATCTGGTGATGTCCTTGTGTAGAGTATTCTCCTGTGTTGTGGGAAGAGGGTGTTTGCTATGACCAGTGCATTCTCTTGCCAAAACTCTATTATCCTTTGCCCTGCTTCATTCCGTATTCCAAGGCCAAAATTGCCTGTTACTCCAGGTGTTTCTTGTCTTCCTACTTTTGCATTCCAGTTCCCTATAATGCAAAGGACATCTTTTTGGGTATTCATTCTAAAAGCTCTTGTAGATCTTCATAGAACCATTCAACTTCAGCCTCTGCAGCGTTACTGTTTGGGGCATAGGCTTGGATTACCATGATATTGCCTTGGAAATGAACAGGTCATTCTGTCGTTTTTGAGACTGCATCCAAGTACTGCATTTTGGACTCTTTTGTTGACCATGATGGCTACTCCATTTCTTCTGAGGGATTCCTGCCCACAGTAGTAGATATAATGGTCATCTGAGTTAAATTCACCCATTCCACTCCATTTTAGTTTGCTGATTCCTAAACTGTCGACCTTCACTCTTGCCATCTGCTGTTTGACCACTTCCAATTTGCCTTGATCATGAACCTGACATTCCAGATTCCTATACAATATTGCTCTTTACAGCACTGGACCTTGCTTCTATCACCAGTCACATCCACAACTGGGTATTGTTTTGCTTTGGCTCCATCCCTTCATTCTTTCTGGAATTATTTCTCCACTGATCTCCAGTAGCATATTGGGCACCTACAGAACCAGGGAGTTCCTCTTTCAGTATCCTATCATTTTGCCTTTTCATACTATTCATGGGGTTCTCAAGGCAAGAAAACTGAAGTGGTTTGCCATTCCCTTCTCCAGTAGACCACATTCTGTCAGACCTCTCCACCATGACCCTCCCATCTTGGGTGGCCCCACACAGCATGGCTTAGTTTCATTGAGTTAGACAAGGCTGTAGTCCGTGTGATCAGATGGCTAGTTTTCTGTGATTATGGTTTCAGTGTCTGCTCTCTGATGCCCTCTTGCCATACCTACCATCTTACTTGGGTTTCTCTTACCTTGGACGTGGGGTGTGTCTTCATGGCTGCTCCAGCAAAGCACAGCCACTGCTCCTTACCTTGGACTAGGGGTATCTCCTCACTGCCGCCCCTCCTGACCTTGAACGTGGAGTAGCTTTCCTCGGACCTCCTGTGCCCATGCAGCCACTGCTCCATGGACTTGGGGTTGTTCCAAATAGAGGTGAAACAAAATGAGAAGATATAATAATTAGATAGAAGAAAGAAATGAGTATTATAAGGAATGGAAGAATTTAAGTAAACAAGCAAACAAAAATTTCTCCAGTCAAACATTCTGCCTTTTGCCCTTAGTTACCTAAAATTAATCTCAATAGCAAATATTGTTGAAAGAATGCAATGCAGTCACTATAACTTTGATGTATTTTCTTGATGAGGACAGTACTTTGCTGTAAGTCAAAGAAAAGTATGTTTTTAGTGCTGTTCTACCATGTGTTAGTTGGATTACCTATAATATGACAGAGTTGTATTCTTGGTGTTTTTGAGGGAGGAACGTTTATTGATGTGAATTTTTACTTATGTGTATATATTTATTTCTCATTCATTCACCCACTCCATCATTTATTTTCTTAAATGAACAATTAAAGACGTTCCCTGATGGCTCAGCGGTAAAGAATCCACCTGTCAATGTAGGAAATGTGGGTTTGATCCTTGGGTAGGGAAGATCCCCTGGAAAAGGAAAGGGTTGCCCACCCCAGTCTTCGTGCCTGGGAAATCCCAATGACAGAGGGTCCTGGCTACAGTCCTTGGGATCACAAGAGTCAGACACAACTTAGCAACTAAACAACAATAATCTAGGTTGGCAATATCTACTATTTGAAATCAGATAGTATAACTGCATTAGTCAAATACTAGCCTCTGCATTGTTGTTGCTCAATCACTAAGTTGTGTCTGACTCTTGGTGACCCCATGAATGGCAACAAGGCAGGCTTCCCTGTTCTTCACCTCCTGGAGTTTGCTCACTCATATCCTTGAGTTGGTGATACTATCCAACTATCTCTTCTTCCATCACCCCCTTCTCCTCCTGCCCTCAATCTTTTCCCAGCATCAGGGTACTTGCACCAAAAACAAACCACAAAAAATAAAAATAGAAAACATTACTGATAGCTCACATCTACCTCTGTGTTCTCCCCGCCATCTCTCCCAGTGTCTTCTCCTTCCCTGTTAAAGATATCAGTATTTGGGGCTTGATGTTGATCATGCCTTCACTTTTTATATGATACATAGCTTAATGAGATGAATATGTAAATCTAAAAGTCTGTTAAGCTTTGAATTCTTCCTTGTGCACGTATGCAACAGTTCCCATGAATCACTATCATAATTTTTTTTGCAAATATCTTCTTTATAATTTATGTTTGTCCTTACACTTTCTTTGAAAGAAAGTTTTATTTATTTTTATTGAGGTGACTGTTGCTGAACAGAATTTCCTATTTTAATGTAGTTAACCTTGTTAATTGGTTAGAAATGGGGATAATTATACCAATAGTGTGACTATGAAATTTTCAAAAATTAAAATTAATGACGTGCCTAACATAGTGTCTGACACATAGCAATCATTCAATAAATGATAGCTATGTATCCCCTTTTATATTTTAAAATGTTAATATTTAGCTTATTACTCTGTACTATAGATTATAGATTACTTCAGTTTATTGTGAATGTAAGTTAATTTCACATCGAATTTCAAAACATAGCAGAAAAAGCAAATACACATCAAATTATCATTTGTAGTTCTATTGCCCTTTATCTGCTCCATGTTTTCAGATTATTGAGATATGAAAACCAATACACACACACATACACGCACATGCATTAGCATGGAAGGTGGGTTTTGTCAAACAGTGTTTCTTTGCAAGTTATAGTAAGCAACTCACATTAACTTAAAGAGGGAAGAAAGTAGAGAATAAAGGAAAGTAGGAGGTTAAAAGAGATGACAGGTAGGAAATCAAGAAGAAAGAAAAACGGCGTGAGGGTAAAAGATGCAGGAGGAGGAAGGGGAAGGACCAGATAATAACTATATATATATATTAACATACTAGGAAAGAGTATACATATATATATATACATATATACATATATATATACATACATAAATACATATATATACATATATACATATATATATATGTAAGCAGGTAATATATATTTCTACTCCAAGAACCAACCCATTATAACTAACTGTTTCTATCCTCCTTCCCAAACTTTGAAATAATCTTTGTCAAATAGAGCTACCCCTTAACAGACCAATTGATTGTTCATTATAAGCATAATTCTTCTGAGAGTCTACTGCTGTGAATACTGAGGAAACTCAGTGATGAAGCAGGCCTTTTTTCCTACTAAAATATTTATCTACCATACAGTTGCAAATTTTCTCTTTTTTTACCTTTATAGCATCCTTTAATTTCATAGATGGATATCTATTTTAGTTCCATAAATGTATTCAAGTTTGAATTTATTATTATTTTATAATAAAAACTAAAACTAATTTAAACTCCAGATCATAACATTTAATCTGCATTGAAAAATTTTTCAAACTCTGAAGTGAAAGGGAATCTATTCTCAATTTATAAATCTTTTTTTTATTAGAACTTATTGCTTAGTATTTGATGATTTACCATTTTTATGTAATCTCATAATTCTTAGATATTTCACAGTGAAAAAATAAATCTGCTTCCATAGTAAGGCCAATAACTCTGGAGGAATGTGTTATTTGAGCCACTCCTAATTTTCTATTGTTATATTTGTATCAAATAGCATAAGAATAATATCACATAGGGAGACCTTTGTAAAACACAAAACCTCTGGTTAATAAAATGAATCAAACTAAGTAATGCTTTTTGACCTTTACCACAATTTGGAGAACATTAATGCTTGTGGCTGATAACAAGTCAATCATTTATATAATGATATCCATTAGACCTCATGGACATCAAAGGCACTATTCATGTGTATTAATCAGCTGCTTTGGCTAAGCCTAGCTAATTTCTTTCCCCTGGGCCACCAGTATCATTAGTAACACATTACTCCCATCACTCAAAAAGCTTCATGATGAACCTCTGCCATTGTTTGATATGTGTTACCTCCTTGGCATTATTAAAAGGTGCCTTTCATTATTTATATATGCACCTAATTGTTTTTCAACTGAGAGTATTAAAAAAATAAATCTGTCATATAAATGTGTAAAGTGACAAATAACTCAACAACTGTTTTACAGGAATCAATTAGCCTGATTACTCTGAGGACAGTGTGTGACTTGGTAAAGGGTTTAACAAGACTTTTATTTCTTTTAGCTTCTGGACTAAGAAGAGTTTTCCACTGACTCACATTAGAATTAAGTGGAATTCTTGACTATTTTTAACACAAAATGTCTCAATGCTACTGCTTCAAATAATCAGTGTATTTACTACACTTCTTTACAATTGATGAAGGCAGGCTTAATTAGAGGAATAGAAAGAAAGTTGAGTAAAGGTGACTTTCAAAAACACAAAGAAATGATGAAGGCTCCCTCTTTAATAAAAATGAAGATATGTGAAAGTTCAAGTTTTTAAAGTCAATGGCAGAATTCTAGGAATATAAATTATAGGCATATGGAGAAGTAATTAAGATTCTCTAAATAAATTTTCAAAAGAACATCTTAGAAATCATTACTATAAAAGTCATATTATAACCTTATCACTGCCACTCATCCATCAACTCATCAAATAATAGACTACAGTAATGATAATATGTGTATAGTATTCTTACTCTGCTAAACACTTGCTTGCATTAGTCCAGATAATCTCAACAAGTCTATTACATAGGCTCCCTTATTATCCGTATTTGACAGATTAACAAACTAAAGGTTAGAAAAGTCTAAGTTCACACAACTGTTGACAAAATACAGATTCAAACCCAGATCAGTCTGTTAATATTATCAAAACAAGTAGTGAGAAATGAAATATCTGAATTTAACAATTTTAGAAACAATGCCACAATGTTAAGTGTTTAAGAACTAAGGATTATTTAAAAATCTGACAGTGCAAAGAAAAACCATAGCCATTTTTTTTTAAAAGTTACTAACTACAGAAAAAACTTAAAATTTTCATGTATACATTTTCTTTATTGAAGGAAATTCATTAAATCAATATTGCTCGTTACTGTATATATAAAAGGTAAAAATGTGTTATCTCTTGAGCAGCACAGTAATTAGACATCATCTTCTCATGTGTTTCCTAAAAATTGTTACTCTGTTAAAGATATTTTATAGTTAGTTTTTGCAATATCTAAGAACAAGTGTGCTCACACCTTGTGTAGCCAATACCAGAAAATGTTGGATATCACTCAGCAAATATTCATTTTTCATGCTCAACTGTGATTGAAAGAGAATAAGTAAATGTAGGGTGAGTTGAATAAAGAGAAATTCAATGACTAGACTGTCTTTGCTTTCATATCTTGGCTGTAATAAGCAATGCTGCTGTGAACACTGGGGTGCATGCACGTTTTTGAACTAGTGTTTCCGTTTTCTTCAGATATATGCCCAGAAAAGGGACTGTTGAGTAGTATGTTAGTTCTACTTTTAGTTTTTTGAGGAAACTCTATATTGTTTTTCACAGTAGCTCTACCAATTGACATTTTCACCAACAATGTACGGGGTTTCCCTTTTCTCCACATCCTCACCACCACTTGTTATTTATGGTCTCTTTGTTCACGGCCATTCTGATATGTTTAAGGTGGTATCTCATCGTGGTTTTGATTTGCTTTTCTCTGACAGTGTTGAGCATTTTTTTCATGTGCCTCTTGACCATCTGTTTGTGTTCTTTGAAAAAACATCTATTCAGGTCTTCAGCTCATGTTTTAATTGGCTTGTTTGTTTGTTTTGATGTTGAGTTGTATCAGCTGTTAATATATTTTGGATATTAATCCCTTATCCTTCATATCACTTGCACATTTTTTCTATCATTTAGTGTGTTGTCTTTTCATTTTGTTGATGGTTTCCTTTACTGTACAAAAATTTATAAGTTTAATTAAGTTCCATTTGTTTATTTTTGCTTTTTTTTTCTTTGCCTGAAGAGACAGGTCCAAAAAATATTGCTATGATTTGTGTCACAAAGGGTATTCTCCTTATGTGTTCTCCTAAGAGTTTTATATTTTCTGGTCTTACATTTACATCTTTAGTTCATTTTGAGTTTATCTTGTATATGGTATTAGAGAATGATCTAAGAGGGAGATACATAGTATACAAGGTTACCTCAGGAAACATGGGGAAAAAAATCTAACTTTACATCTAAAGGAAATATAAAAAGAAAAAACAAGTAAAACTCAGTTATATGCATTATATGTAGGTAAGTATGCACATGTATGTATATTGATTAGATGATAACAATTAACTGGTGTATAAGTTTATCTTTGAGAAGTTAATTAAGGTTAAATAATTACCTCAGGAAGTGCAGTCCCACTTGCTAAAGGAGATCCTCCAGCACCAATTTCTAAGTTGATGTTTATATTACAAAGAAAGAAAATTTGACCCATTCTGTTCCAGTTTCTCTTAGTTTAATGCCTGGGAGTTTGCTAATTCCAAATTCACTCACCGCATGACAGTCACTTTCTTTTTAAAAGATTTTCGGAATAAGTACAGGAATTTCTCTTACTGGAGGTAAAAATAAGAATCTAGTCAGTTGGCATGTCTTTTCATCCAACAATTCACTCAGAGCCCAAACAGTAGGTGAAAGATTTTTGGCTAAACTGACTTTAAACGAAAGGTGTTCATAAAAATTTTTATCTTGCTGATAGTAAGTTTCTAAGAAGTGGACACACACACACACACACAAAGTTCTTGAGGCGTAGAAACATATAATACTATACATAATTAAATAATTTGATACATTTTGATATTTTTATACACACCTTTGATGCCATTAGAATAGTCAGGAAAAATGACTCCAAATGTTTCTTCCTGCCATTTTGTTGCTTAAGGGTTTATAGTATTTATCTTTAATGTGTTATTGTCTACCTTCAAGTGAAATTATACCTAAGTGTAGGTGTAAGAATCTCACAACAGTGTACTTTCTCCCCTCCAGACATTTGTGTTACCATTGTCCTATAATTGTTTCTGATCAATATGGTTAAAGGTTTATAAATGTTGTTGAAAAGATGTGTATTCTGTTTTTGTTGTACTGATAGAACTAAGTGTTCAGTCAGTGTCAATTAGCACAAGTTGCTTGATTTTAGAATTTCTTTCCTTATTTTTCCCTGCATGTCATTTGCTAAAATAGAGAAATTGAAATCTCCTGCTAATTCGAGATTTATCCATTTTTTGAAATTCTGTCAGTTTGCTACATGAGAATTCATACTATGACTTCCCCACGTAGTTTCCACGCACTTGTGTGCTGATGATTCCTCTGCTGACTACTAGGGATTGGCCCTACAGATCCCCTGAGTGCCTCTCCGTGCAACTCTCCTGTTTATGTTCTTTCCTGCACATCTTCACCACCTTTTCCATCTTAGACTCTCACTCCTGCCTCTTAAAGTCGAATTGTCTACTGGGCTCTGCCTGAGCTAACCATGTTTGTAATGGTACCTGAAAAATCTCAGGAGGCAATTAGCTATGGCAATTGTAGGACTTCCACCATTTATTTCCCATCTCTCAGGAATCACTGTCTTTCATTGCCTGATATCGGGTGCCTTGCAAACCACTGTTTCATTTATTTTGTTTGTCTTGTGTGGTTTCAGGAAGGATAGCAAATCCACTCTTTGTTAATAAATTTTGTTCAAAAGTGAAGGTGCAGTCTCTGTTTCTAAATTTCTAGATCTCTGTCTTCCCTAATACTCTCTATCTATTAATTTATGTTAGCATCTGAAACATTTTTATCAAAGTTAAAAAATTTTTCTGTTTGAATCAAATGAGAGTTATTAGTCTTTAGCATATCTTCTGAATTTCCAGTTTTCTTCATGGCCCAGTATACGAAGAACTTTTTATTATTTATTCATTCCATACATATTTATTTAACATTTACCCATGCAGTGTTGATATTGGTGCTGGAAGAATTAGGAAAAAAATTCTAATGAAAATCTCTGGTAAACTAAAGCTGATATTTAGGAAGAGGAAAAGGAACAGAAAATAAACATGTAACTGTAAAATAAATAATACATTAGATGGTGACATGCAGTGGTAAAAGGGAAAAATGCTAGAGGGTATAAACGTTTTTATGACTTTAGATAGAGGCGTCTATAGTGTCCTCACAGAAAAGTTGACATTTAAAGAAAAACCTAAATGATGTAAGTAAGTAAACATGAGGAAACCAGGAAGCATTTTTCAGGGGAGGGTTTTGTGCTCCTGAGGAAAGGGTGTGCCTGGGGTAATTGAAGATTATTAGGGATCCTCTCTAACTCTTATACTCACAGAAAAATTAGAATTGACCATGGCGGTGCAGTGGTAAAAATTTCACCTGCCAGTGGAGGAGATGCAAGACATGCAGGTTCGATCCCTGTGTCAGGAAGATCCCCTGAAGGAGGGCATGCCAACCCACTCCCGTATTCTTGCCTGAAGAATGCCTGGGACAGAGGAGCCTGGCCTGCTACAGTCCATGGGGTCGCAGAGAATCAGAACTACCGAGCAACGGATCATGCGCCCACACGCATGATGTTAAATTGAAAATGAACATGCTGCTTTGTGTGTGTGAGTGAATGGAGGAAAACACCTTTAAACTACTAACACTTTTCTGTTTCTAGTGTTTTATATTAATGTGCTCTTTACATATAAATATTTCCTTTTGTTTTAATGATTGCTATCTGTGTTTGAGGCAGGATTACTATTATTCCCACATGGCAGAGCTAGCACTCTGAAAGGTTAGGGGATGTAGTAATCTCATGCAGTTAACAAGTATAAGCTCCCAGATTTCGACCCTAGTCATCATCTGCCCTCAGAACCAGTGTCGGTTTCATCCCATGTGCTGTCTCACATTGTTCAGTGATCTTCCTGCAAAACCGTATTTCAGTGACGGTATATAAAATATTTCTGCAGTGAAGGTGCCCACAGAATTACAAAGAAATGCTGATACAGTGAAAAAGATGTTGAAGTGTGAACATAGCCCTGTAATTACTCCCACAATTAAAGCTTTGAATTGATGTCTTCTTCTAAGAATTGAATTCCTTCAGTGTATGGAAATACTCGTCCTGATTACAAGAGTATTTTTCCTTTTCTCTTAAAAATATCAAACTTATTATTACTTTTCCTCATTTTCTTTATCCTTTTATATCATTCTGGTATTGATTAGTCAAATACCAATTGTTACTCTCCTTTTTAAATGTTTATATTCAAATGGGTGAGCTATTTTTGTTCCATTTAACTTCAGTAGCTCATTAAAATTCATATATATACATGTGTGTGTGATTTATATATCCATGTGATGCTTAATACATATTGAAATGTTTTCTAGTTGTCATTATGGCTATCATTTGGAATTATAGAGAAATTAATGTAGTTCATTTAACTGTACAGAAATTAATCTCCCATATACAATTAATAAAAAATAAAAAAATAGTATCAGTATAATTCTATTGCATAAGTTTCTGTTAACATTAATAGTGATATCTAATGTATAGTACAGTTCTATTAGGCCAAGAATTTCTTGAAATTATAATTTCAAATGTGTATTTTCCATAGATATATGAGATAAGGTCATAGGTGCTTAAGCAGCCAAGTTAACAAAGACATGCAGGATTTTAAACTTACCTGAAAAGTCCAATTAAAATAAAAAGGTATAAAAAAAAACCCATGCAATAGAAGAAGGTCATTGTACAAGATGATAATTATTTCATTAAAATTTTCTTTACCTTAGTTATTGTATTAAATTTAAATATTTAAATGACAATTTGTTTCATGTTATATTTGATTCTATATGATTCTAATATATTTAGTTTTAGGATTCTTGTGCATTATCATATGATTATTTGTATAAAGCATATGCATTTGTGTGTGTTTATGTATATTAGATTATATCTCCCTAAAGTACAGTGTTAAATGCTGTGAATTTTTTTTCCTTTACTCAGTTCTTATTTGGGGAATTAGCTACCAAATTAGCTTCCCCTGCCCCCATCCCAGACTTCTGTGACTAGCAGATTATTCAGCATGCAGTAGCAGGCACTCAACTTATGTTTTTCCAATTAGAATTCTGATTTGTTTTCCTGCTTAGAAAAGTGCATATTTATTTTAGTCTAACTAGTCCTTCTACCATTTTTATAGGATAAAAATTAGTCACAAGATGGAAATTCTCTGGTGGTCCAGTGGTTAGGACTTGCCACGTTCAATGCCATGGCAAAGTTTCAATCCCTGGTCAAGGAACTAAGGTCCCACAAGCCTGCAAAAAAAAAAAAAAAAAAAAAAGGCCAGGAGTTGTATAACATATCTGTGAGTCTTGATGGAAAATAGTAATCTATGCACATTAAGCATGTAAAATATATATACAGCAGATTCCCTCAAAATAACATGGAAGAGTGTCCAGAGCTGGTATCTCCACCAACAGGGAATGATTAGATCCAAGAAAGCACTCCAAAAATTGAAAGCAGACTTAAAGCCCTGAGAGTGAATGAGATGCATTTTTAAAACTATTTTATTTAGGTGTAGCTGACTTGTTAAAAAGCTGTACATACATAATGTGTACAACTCAATGAGTTTGTATACGCCTGTGAAGCCATCATCACCACCATCAAAGACTTAAGGATTTTCTAGACAAGAGTACTGGAGTGGGTTGCCATTTCCTTCTCCAGGGAATCTTCCCTACACAGGGATCGAATCCAGGTCTCCTGCATTGTAGACAAACGCTTTACCATCTGAGATACCAGGGAAGTCCTAAGCATATCCATCAACACCAAAACATTCCCCCTGCTGCCTTCATTAATTTTTTGTATGTGTGGTAAGAAAAATTAGCATAATATCTAACCTATTAGCAAATTTTAAGTATATAAGGCTGTACTGTTAGCCACAGGCAATATAGTGGACAGTAGACCTTCAGCACACCTTATTCATCTCACATAACTGAAACTGTGTACCCTTGTACACAGGGTACACACCTCCCCATGTTCCCATCCCCTAACCCCTGGTTATCACCGTTCCACTCTGATTCTGTGAATGTGAATATTTAGCTGAAACTTTCTTTGAACAACCTAATTCAAAATGTATACCACAATAATAATGATAGTGAGCAATTTGTTTAACTATGCAAAATTAAGGCTGATGAATCACCCACATTCTCAAACTTTAAAACAATTAGAAAGGGTTAAGGGAAATATAAACAAATGGGATAGTAGGAAGATGAAAAGATTAAAAGTCTCAGAACTTAGATGGAAGGGAGCATGGGGAAAAAGAAAAGAGAAAAACCACCATTATAAAAAAACTTACAGATATAAGGTAAAAATAGACTTTTTTTTTTTTTGAATCTGTACCACAGTGCTTTAATTAATAATTAATTTTTATTTTCTATCATTCTTTTTCACATTTCTTTTTTTTTATTTTTTTATTTTACTTTACAATTCTGTATTGGTTTTGCCATACATTGACATGAATCCATCACGGGTGTACATGCATTCCCAAACATGAACACCCCTCCCTCCTCCCTCCCCACAACATCTCTCTGGGTGTGGAGATTCCTTAAAAAATTGCAAATAGAACTGCCTTATGACCCAGCAATGCAACTGCTGGGCATACACACTGAGGAAACCAGAATTGAAAGAGACACATGTACCCCAATGTTCATCGCAGCACTGTTTATAATAGCCAGGACATGGAAACAACCTAGTTGTCCATCAGCAGAGGAATGGATAAGAAAGCTGTGGTACATATACACAATGGAGTATTACTCAGCCATTAAAAAGAATACATTTGAATCAGTTCTGATGAGATGGATGAAACTGGAGCCGATTATACAGAGTGAAGTAAGCCAGAAAGAAAAACACCAATACAGTATACTAACACATATATATGGAATTTAGAAAAATAGACTTCTTAACCCTCTATTCTTCTTCCTAGGTGTTAGATGTTTCAAAGACTCAGTAGATTTTTTTTTAATATATATACTAGTCATTACCTTGAGTAATCAATTACCTCAAAGCATTGATGATTAAAAATTCTAGAGAAATTTTGATAACTCTAATGTGATACAGCAACCCTTTTCCAGTTTTTAATTAGATTATTTCTTTCTTTGCTAATGTCCAATTAAATTATTTTATTGTACTCATATTTTGTCCTTAGATGGAGCTCACCTCTTATAAAGCTTCCCTAGACAATGAGATAACAATTTCTTATAATTTTTTAAATTTATGCCTACTTAGCCTTCATTTTCATAATTTTTCCAAAAATATAATAGATATATTGTTAAATATATGTCTTTATTTTAAAATAATCTCTTCTAGTGCTTTTTCCTGCTTTTACGGCTTTGTTTTCTTCATCTTTCATCCCTAGTTTATAGAGTCAAAACTTTGAATGTAAATTTAGTGCACTTCAGACGGAATTTTTTACAGTTAGTAGTAAGCCAAAATTGTCCTAGAATGAGGTATCTGTCTTATGATACCAACAATCCTTGAATGTTAAAGTTATTTTTGTTAATACCCTGAGGTTGATGGTGAGGAGGATAAACAACTTCATCAAAGAAATGTGTAAATCCGGGAAGAAGATGTATTAATTTATAATGAGAAATAGAGTCAAGCAGATTATGTGACTGGTCCAACACTGTTTTTGTTGATTTATATTGACTCAGCACTGTTATTTTATGTAGGACATATATTCAATGTGCCTTTTTCCTTTTGATATACACATTGTTAAGTACTCCTTTCCCTCCTACAAACATATACACATACAATTTGAAATATATACATATATATACAAATGTAACAAACATAAACATAAACAATGTGATAAAATTCTTGATCCATGATAGACTTACACTGAAAGTTTTTCAAGTTCTATAGAAAATATTTCTTGCTATAGGCTTTCCAAGTGTGATGGTTTTAGGAAGTGGAGACTTTGGGAGATGGTCAGGTTGTGAAGGTGGAGCTCTCAGGAATGGGCTTTGCTGTTGTTATTCAGTTGCTAAGTTGTGTCTGACTCTGTGACCTCGTGGACTACAGCATGTCAGGCTCCCCTGTCCTTCGCCATCTCCAAGAGTTTGCTAATGACTTCATGTTCATTGAGTCGGTGATCATCCTCTGCTGCCTCCTTCTGCTTATGCCTTCAATCTTTCTCAGCATCAGGGTCTTTTCCAATGAATTGGCTCTTCTCATCCTGTTGCCATATTAAAAAGCAGAGACATTACTTTGCCAACAAAGGTCCATCTAGTCAAAGCTATGGTTTTTCCAGTAGTCATGTATGGATGTGAGAGTTGGACTATAAAGAAAGCTGAACACCAAAGAACTGATGCTTTTGAACTGTGGTGTTGGAGAAGACTCTTGAGAGTCCCTTGGACTACAAGGAGATCCAACAAGACCATCGTAAAGGAAATCAGTCCTGAATATTCATTGGAAGAACTGATGCTGAAGCTGAAACTACAAAACTTTGGCCACCTGATGTGAAGAACTGACTCATTGGAAAAGATCCTGATGCTGGGAAAGATTGAAGTTGGGAGAAGAAGAGGACAACAGAAGATGAGATGATGGTATGGTATCATCGACTCAATGGACATGAGTTTAAGCAAGCTCCAGGAGTTTGTGTTGGACAGGGAGGCCTGGCATTCTGCAGTCCATGGGGTCACAGAGAGTCAGACATGACTGAGCAACTGAATTAAACTGATCCTGTGGCCAAAGTATTGGAGCCTCGGCTTTAGCATCAGTCCTTCCAATCAATGAAAGGACTGATTTCCTTTAGGATTGACTGGTTTGCTCTCCTGGCTGTCCAAGGGACTCTCAAGAGTCTTATCTAGCGCCACAATTCAAAAGCATCAGTTCTTCAGTGCTCAATGGGCTTAGTGCTCTCATAAAAGAGACTACAGAGAGTTCCCTCGTTTCCTCCCCCAGTGAGGATACAACGAGAAGTCTGTAACCTAAAAGAGAACTCTCAAGTGACCATGCTGGCTCCCTGATCTCAGACTTGCAGCCACCAGAACTGTGTGAAATAAATTACTGTTGCTTATAAGTCACTGGCATTTTGTGACAGCAGTCCATGCAGACTAAGACTTCACAGTTTTTAACTTCAATGAACAATTGTTTTTCCTTGGTCCCAAGATCATGGAAGTAGCCACCTTATAGTCAAGTCTCATGACGTCAACAGCTTTGTTTCTGTATTTAGATTTTCGTTATATCTCAAATACTATTGTTTTCTCTACCTTTTTGCTTATTTTTTTATTTAAATTATATCTGTTAATATAGCTGTTGTTAATTTAAAGATATTTAATACTAGCAACTAAACAGATTTCATGGCATTAACTTAATATAAACCATGCACATCTAAACTCTAAGTCCATGACTTTTCACCTCTTAATTGTGATTAATTTATCCTAATATTTAGTATGTTAATAGAAGAGAATTTCATAGTGTCCTTTCTCCTTCTACATTTTAAAATCTATTTAAGGGATATTTATTTTTCAACCTATTATTAAGGGGACTGATGACTATAATTTGGCACAAGAGAGGGTTCTCAGGCAGTGGTAATGTTCTCTTTCTTTATCTAGAGGATTGCTATGTAGAGGATATTCTTTCAATCTTCGTCAATATTCACCAAGGTTTACAATTAACATTTCTACATTTTATGCAGTAGTGTTTCTTTAATACAAATTTATTTAAATACATTTTGGAGTTTATCTGTCATTTATAAAATGAAATCTTTGCTTGCTGGAATTTTGAAGTTTATAAACAGCATTGTTAATCATGTTTAAAGTATAACTTTTCTCTGGATATCATTTATATGCAATTATATTAGACTCATATATTTGCAGAATTTTAAATATGGAAAGCAATAGAATCATCTATTTCAACCCACAAATTATATAAAAGAGCAAAGGAGACATAAAAAACCATAGAGTTAATTAGTGGAAGAACTACAATTAGAAACTCACTAGATAATATTCTCTTTTGATATATTTAAAAATAACATCTGGGTCACTCTGCAATTTAACTTGTTTGGGAAAACAGTCAGAGAGCCATTTCAAGGAGGATAAATAAAAGCATAGATATGATACAAAGTCTGAAATGATTGGTTATCTGTGGTTATTTAAATCTCATTTTAATTTATATTTCATAATTACTATGTTCTCCTTCATCTGAAATTTTCACATCAAGTGCTGCCGTGAAGTATTATAAACAGTTTGAAAAGATACAATGTCATGTTGTCATCAATGTCATGATTATAAATGATATTCTGAAGCTAGGGTGCTACCAATATTAGACTTGAAAGGAAATGTACCTTATACTAAAAGTATGTTTTCATATGTATATTGGTTACATGTAATCAAAATTTATGCTCATTCCACTGATAAATTTACAGATTTAATTTCCATTCTACTGTCTCATCTTCTATTGTAAGCCATGATCTCTATAACAGGATTAAGAAAATTTAGGCTGACATATAAGCCAGCATTCTTTCTTCTGGGACATTCAGAGGTCACTATACCATTGTGACTTTTTATCGAGCAATATATAATTGAACTGGAACTTTTTCCAACAGGATATTATAAGAGATAAAATACTTAGTTTCAAAAACGATTAAACATTTATACAAGAATAGCATATGCTAGGCTAAAAATAAAGGCTATTAATAAAAGCTTTTATGCAGTATTGCTGTCATCAAATCCATCTGTCCCTGTGAGGACTCAGCATGTTCATCCTAGAGTCAAAAGAGATGCCCTGTGTTACAAGGACTTTGAATGACCTACCACCCATGAATACAGTCATATACTATATACTTTCGGTTAGATAACAGGACCAACAAAAAGGATACTGTTTTTTGAATCCTGTAGTCTTCATTTCAGTATCATTTTGCCATGGTGGGTTTTTTTTTATCTTCAGTGTCATGGAAATAGCTAATGCTACCACTTATATTTATTCATACATGGGATATTTATGATAATTTGGAACTCACCTTCCAAAGTGGTTTATCCTGTTATTAGCTACAACTGTTAGAAATGTTGTCTTATATTAAATCAAAATGGATTTGCATATTGTTTCTGTCCAGTGGTATTAGTTTAACTGCTTTAGCTTACACAGAACAAATTATAACTTTTTTTTCTACAGCAACACTTCCTATAGCTGTGGTATTGGAAAAAGAAAAAAAGAAAAGAAAAAGCAATAATATGAATTAGAGAACATGGCTGAAGGAAGACTATAGTAGCAATTAAGTAATGGAAAATGATTCATAAAATAATGTGAACAGGTTCATGGTGGACTCAGTTCACTGTTTCATAGTAATCTATGTCTAACTTTCCTAGCAGATTAGAATGTCCTCCTAGATGACAGCACCCTTATCTTTATAGTGTTTGTATCCTCAGTATCTGGTAACATTGCTACCTACAATTTGTTCAATAAATATTTGTTGAATGGATTCATAGTACTTAATATAGATTTTTAAGTAAACTTTTTTTAAGACTATGATAGGTGATTACAATCGAACACTCTTAAGTCAAACAGATTTGGCTCATGTCCCAACAAAACGTGCAACAGGATTAGACATATGGAAATCTAGAACAGAACTCATTGTCCGATATGTTCCAGATCAATAATATGACAGTAAAACATATCATGATATAAATTCTGATTTCATCTTTAAATATGATTTTACAAATGTTTTAGATTGCATTTACATTGTTATTTTACATAAATATAAAATATATAGATTTGATGAAATACTAAGAACAAAAAAGGAAGAATAGAGGGGTATTTGCAATTATTACATTAACTAAAATCCCAAGATAAACCAAAACCATTGATAAAAATTAATTTTTTATGCCTCTATTGTTTTGTATACATTTTACTCCTATAGGAGTCTGAAAGAACAGAAATTATGATATGAAACGTATCTTTTGAATTTGATTGTTAAGCTAAGATTTGGAGCCAAAGAACTTCCAAGGGTCATAAAGTTCTGGCTACTCACCTTCTCTCCAGCTTCATTCCTCAGATTTACCGTTGTGTATCTTATTCTCTCCCCAGAGTCAAATTCCCTTCCACTTCCCAGACAATCATTCTTGTATAGTGTTCTCTGTAACTTCATATTCTCCTATTTCTCAGTTCTGTTCCCCAAATTTGAAGGCTTATCATCCCCCAGACCCCGCACATACTCCCTTCTCGCATTCATACTCCTCTTTGCCAAGTGAAATCTCCCTTCTCCTTCTATGTTCAGTTTAAGTAAAACCTTTCATAAAAACCCCAAGCAGGAGTTGTTTATCCACTCTGATTCTATACTTTCTATTTAGCGCCTGAGTTAAATATGTGCATCATTAATCTGCTTCTCCTCCTCATTTATTAGACCTGGATTTCTGAAGAATAGAGTGCTGTGTTATTCATCAGTGCTTTCCCAGGCCCAGCACATCGTCTAGAACATAGAGGACATTCAATCAATCATGAAGGCCTGTATGAGTGAATAAATGGCAAAGCTGAAAACAGGGTAGATAAACCCGAAACCTAGATTTAACAGCATGTGAAGAAGGCTGAGCGCCGAAGAATTGATGCTTTTGAACTGTGGTGTTGGAGAAGACTCTTGAGAGTCCCTTGGACTGCAAGGAGATCCAACCAATCCATTCTGAAGGAGATCAGCCCTGGGATTTCTTTGGAAGGAATGATGCAAAAGCTGAAACTCCAGTACTTTGGCCATCTCATGCGAAGAGTTGACTCATTGGAAAAGACTCTGATGCTAGGAAGGATTGGGGGTAGGAGGAGAAGGGGACGACAGAGGATGAGATGGCTGGATGGCATCACTGACTCGATGGACTTGAGTCTGAGTGAACTCCGGGAGATGGTGATGGACAGGGAGGCCTGGCGTGCTGCGATTCATGGGGTCACAAAGAGTTGGAAACGACTGAGCGACTGAACTGAACTGAACTGAAGCAAATTGGATAATATAGATATTATAGCATGTGGAAACATAGGACTGTTGAAAAATAAGTGAAAAGATAAACATTGAGAGTCCCCTGACAGACATTACCTGGAGGAGGAGATGACAACCCACCCCAGTATTCCTACCTGAATAATCCCATGAGTATTAGCCAAGTACCCAGCGGGCTATAGTCTATGGGATACAAAGAGTCCTTCACGACTGAGTGACTGAGCATGTACACTCGACAGATATTAGATTTGCCAATTGTTAGTGCTTTAAGAGAGTTGGTTTGTGCAGATGAGAGTCAAAATATCTGTATTATTCATTTAGTACATGTCTTTATATACTGTGAAAGTGAAAATCACTGAGTTGTGTCCAACTCCTTGTAACCCCATGGACTATACGGTCCATGGGATTCTCCAGGTCAGAATACTGGAATGGGTAGCTGTTTCCTTCTCCAGGTCATCTTCCCAACCCAGGGATCGAACCCAGGTCTCCCACATTGCAGGAGGATCTTTTACTAGCTGAGTCAGGAGGGAAGTCCTTTATATATTGTATTATTTATTATTAGTTTATATTCTAAGGGCTTTGTTCCTCTGAAAACATTTTGTAAGTACCTTGAAGTTACTGGATATTTCTCAGTTCATACTACATTTCTGTATTTCCTGGAATGTGGCTGAACATAAGAAAAGTTCACATTCATAATTTTCAGTTTAAAATTGGATCCATTTTTCTAAGGAAGTCACTTCAAAATTTGATGAGTCATGGTAAGTATTTTGGGGCTTCTCTGGTGGCTTCCCTGGTGGCTCAGAGGTTAAAGCATCTGCCTCCAATAAGGGAAACTCGGGTTCGATCCCTGGGTCGGGAAGATCCCCTGGAGAAGGAAATGGCAACCCACTCCAGTATTCTTGCCTGGAGAACCCCATGGACAGAGGAGCTTAGTAGGCTACATCCCACAGGGTCACAAAGAGTCAGACAGGACTGAGTGACTTCACTTTCTTTCTGGTGGCTTAGGTGGTAAAGAATCTACCTGCAATGTGGGAGACCCAGGTTCAATTCCTGGATTGGGAAGAACCCCTGGAGAAGGTTATGGGTTGAATTGTGTCCTCTCTACTCCTAAATTTTTATATTGAAGTCCTAATCTCCAGTATCTCAGAATGTGACCTTATTTAGACCAAGAGTCTCTACAGTGGAAATCAAGTTAACATAAGATCATTAAGGTATGCCCTAGCCCAGTAGGGTTTCCCAGTTGGAGCTAGAGGTAAAGAACACAGTTGCCATCACAGGAGACTTAAGAGAGGAAGGTTCAGTCCCTGGGTTGGGAGGATCCCCTGGAGTAGGAACTGACAACCCACTCCAATATTCTTGCCTGGAGAATCCCATGGACAGAGGAGCCTGGTGGGCTGCAGTCCACGGGTCACAAAGAGTCAGACACAACTTCAGTGACAGCACACCTCGTCCAACATGACCGGTGTCCCTGAAAAAGGGGGAGATCTGGGCAGAGCGATGCAAACAGGGAAGATGACGTGAAGAGACTAGAAAGAAGACAACTTCCCACAAGCCAAAGAGAGAAGCCTTGAGTAGATCTTTCCCTCATACCCACCAGGGGAACAAATCGTACCAGCACCTTGACCTCGGATTTCCAACTTTCAGAACTGTGAGGCAAAACATTTCTATTGTTTAAGCTAACCAGTCTTTGGTACTTTGTTAAGATGAACTTCACAAACTAATACAACAAGCAGTCACTCAAATATCAAAATTATACCATAAATTCCAATTTTTGTATCTTGCCTTGTTTTGGTAATGACCTTCCCCTTTTAGCCATGTAGAGTGTCCTGTCTAGTGTCATGAATTAAATATCATAAAAGATATTTTTCCTTTGTTACTTTCTGGGTTTTCTCATTTCTGCTTTTAACATGTAAGATTTTATTTGTTGAAACTCTTTCTTATTTAGAAAATGAACAGAATGACCCTGAAACAGCAATGTTTGCTATAGACTTTGTTGAAGATTCTTAGAGCACTTGAAGAAATCAAGTAGAAGTCAAATATTTGGAGTCCTCAGGGATACTCTGGTGCCTTGTGAAACTCCAATTATTTCTTCCTCTCTATAGACTTTTTCCTCTCCTTAGAAAATGGTGAGATTTATTTTTCCTTTAAGTCACGTAAATCATTAATTGCAGTGGCATGAAGAGTATCTCAAAATTATGATACTGCAAAACTCATTAAAAGAAATCTCTCTGCTTGGTATAAGGTCTGGATTGATAATGAAATCATTGAGTAAGTTATATAATGGGATTTGCTATCCCTGGTCGATGTACAAACTGTTGACACCTAACTTCCCCATTTTCCCAAGATACTAAAAAGATATCATAGCAACGATTTATTTATACAGTGACAAAATACAGCAAGTTGAAAGTGGCTTTAGATAAAGCAGGTATTTTTGGTAATATCATAAATTTAGGTAATAAAGGAGGTGCTGTAAAACAATGTACTTTTCTTCAACCTCTTAAATTTTTAACAATCAATTGATTTTGCTTATATGAATATGTATTTCTAAGCTAAAAGCTTATCTGTAAAAATACAAAAATGTACCATTAAATAAGTTTACAGTCTTTTTATTTTTTTTTATTTTAGTGAATGTTTTGTAGAATACAAATCTCACACCAATATACCTGTTTTGATTCCAGTTGTATGTAATATAAATCAGGTGAGACAAACATTATTGGTCTTGAATAAAGTTGATGTTTTTGTTGTTTAGTCCCTAAGTCATGGGGTCCAGCTCTTCTGCGACCCCATGGACTATGGCCTGCCAGGCTCCTCTCTCCATGGAATTTCCTATTCAAGAGTACTGGAGTGGGTTGCCATTTTCTTTTCCAGGGAATCTTCCCAATCCAGGGACGGAATGCATGTCTCCAGCACTGGCAGGCAGATTCTTGGCCACCCAGCCACAGGGAAGCCCCAAATGAAGCTTATAAATCTTATTAATTTGACTTTCCATTTTAATGAAATTGCTGAAAACAGGCAGTGGTAAATTCTCAAAATTAGTCTGGGATGGTGGTTATATGAGTTTGTTAAGGCTGTCATAACAAAAGACTGTGTGACTTAAACCAGGTAAATTTATTTTCTTACAGTTCTCGAAGCTAGACATCCAAGCTCAAAGTGCCAGAAAGTTTGGTTTCTTGTGAGATACTTTTCCTTGGTTGGCCTGTGTCCACATTCTCACTGTGTCCTTACATAGCTTTTCTGTGCTATCTGTATGTTCAAGTGGTTTCCTCTTCTTATAAAGACACCAGTCAGATGGATTATGGCCCACCTTAATGGCCTTATTTTAATTTAGCCATCCCTTTATAAAGTTATATCTCCAAAACAGGTACCTTCTGAGATCCTGGGAATTAGGGCTTCAGCATATGAATTTGCAGGGAAAGAGTTCAGCCCATAATGGTGGCAAAAAGGATTCTGAATCCTTGTCAATCCTCCTCGTTCCAGACAAAAGGCTGAGTAGCAATTTACCTGTACATTTAGGTAGATGTTGCTTAGTAACTGAGAAACAGAATTATTATTACTTAGTCATAGTTTTTAGAAAATTCTTCTTACATTTTGTCTTATTGTAACTTCTTTTCCCATTCATGAAATTAGGAAATATTTATCTTCTTTAATTCTGTGCATCTAACATCCTCTCCTCAAAAATCTTCCTCAGGAGCTCCCTTATATTGAACCATTGTTTCTATAGAATTAAAACAACTGTTTTCATTTATTCACTTAAATTAATGAATATCATATCTGTGAAGTGTTACAATAGCTCTTATTAATGATATTGTTACCAATAGAGACACAATTCCTGACCTAATTGAGTACAAGTCTTCCACAACAGAAAGGCATTATTTAAATTACCAAAACAAATATATCATTAAAATATATGATACAAGCTATGAAGTAAGCATATGGGGATAATATGAGGTATTTCATATCTCATAATATGAGAACTCAGTTAAGAGTCAAATGTGCTGGAAGTAAATAATGTTTTTCACAAATAGTTATGTAAAAACTATGGAAAAGCATTCTAGACCCCCCCAAAATTCAGACCAAATGATTACATGAATCAGATGATGAGACATTCAAGATACATTAGAAGGCATGGCTGTAATAGAGTAGTAGAGGAGAGGATGGGATAGTAGGCAGATTGCACACACATGGCAGTATAAGTGATAGTATGCACTTTGGTATTTTGTTAAAGACCATTCAGAACTGTAAATGATCAGAGGTGAACAGACTCATGAAATATTTACAAGGTATAATTGATTTGATGATAGGATTTATGGTATGAGCATGAGAGAAGAGGCATTTCAAGGAGGAGTCTTAAAATTTGGATTTACAAAACTAATAGTATTGATTCCATCCATTGAGGAAAGGAAGCTATGGATAAGATGGTAAGAGGGAAAGTCATGCATGAACACTGCTTTGCGCATGTTAAGTTTTAGGTGTTTATTAGATATTTAATTATGGAACTCAAGTAGGTAAGTAATTCTTGAGCTCAGAAGAAATGTTTAGACTCTGAAAGTATAAATTTGGAAAAACCTTGGCTTATTTTTAAAGCATGATCACGTGCGTGCTAGGCTGCTTCAGTCACGCCCCGCTCTGCGACCCTGTCGGCCCTACAGCCATAGTTCCCTATCCATGGTTCATATATATTAAGTGTGTGAATATGTTTATATAGATATGGCTTCCCTGGGGGTTCAGTGGTAAAGCATCCACCTACCAAAGCAAGAGACTTCAGTTCCATCCCTGGCTCAAGAAAATTCCCTGCTGGAGAAAAAAAAAGGCAACTCACTCCAGTATTCTTGCCTGGAAATCCCATGGACAGAGGAGCCTGGTGGGCTACAGTCCATGCGGTTGCAAAAGAGTCAGACACGACTTAGTGACTAAACAACAGCAATAATTTTTTATATATATATATATATATATACACATACATATATCTCCACATATAGACCTTACATTCTATGCAATGCCAGATATAGTAAGTCCAAGGGCCTTAAAGGAGCAAAGGGTGATGCTAAGCCTGGGAAATTTGATTGCTTATTTTCCACATTGAAAGTAAGTGTAGATTAATATAAACAATGGGACATATCTATTTGTGTTAATTTTGCTTGTGGTTAATTCTAATTCATATAAATAAAGTTGAATGAATAAATTTAAAACATTTTCAAAGCACAGATTTAATTGCATGGGTTAATAGCAAAGGAAGGAAGTTTTTGTTAAGAATGTATAAAACATGCTACTGAATTCTTTTAGTTCTGTTTTTATGGAATATTATAATTTCCTAGAGGATTTAAATATACTTTAGTCAGGGTTTTACCAAAAAGATATTTATAGTATCATAAAGAAAACAGTGAATTAAAACAGTGCGCAGAAAAGGATAGATGTATATAATGTGGTGGGAAGTGACATGGGGAAACATAAAGGATTCATTTTGATTCCAACTCTATTTTATAGAGTTTTTTAAATTAATTTATTTTAATTTTACCTTATAGGTTTATTAAAATAGTCATTGTTATGAGACATGAGATACTTATTAAACAATTGTCTGGAAAATATGAAAAAAAAAACTGTTAGTTATCATTACTCTTTCAAAAACTTGTAAAAGGAATTTTACTGGTTATTCACTTGCTCAAAGAGAAAGTATCCTACTATTTAAGGCTTCCTATTTAAAAAATCTAAAATGTGAGCTTTCTAGATTATTGGCTTTAAAATGTATCAGAAAGAGGTTTATTGATGAGGTATGAACACAAAGGGAAGGAGTTTGAAAGTGTATTTAGAATTACTGAATTTATATCAGAACTAATTATTTTTAGTTTAGGTTTATTATTGATTGAAAGTGTATCAGTAGTTTTACTATATTCTGCATATCTATGGAACTATATTTCTGCATTAACACTGATAAATTCTGGGTTTGGCCTTTTAGTTGTTAGACTGTCACAGTGTTTTTTTTAATCGTTTAATTAAAGAGTAGCAAAAAGCAGTGTTAAATTAAACCTAATGAAATGAGGAAGTTTATCTTATACAGTAGCTAAAAATGCAATTGCTGTAGTGCTGACAAGAGTTGATTCAATGAAATGAAAACACCATCTGTGCTGAGAAGACATATACCTGTTTGTATGATTTTCTTCTGAACAGCCCCTTGTTTACAGCGTAAGTGAATTTTATATCGATATAAAGTGTGAGTTTACTGCTGCAGAAGTCCGTAATGTAGGAAACAGACGCATTGAAAAACCTAAGATTGATTATCCTTGTAAAAAGCATCAACACAGCACGCACCGGTGAATATGTTGAAAAGCACAGGAGAGATAGGGGTATATTTATATTCACCAGAGGTTAAATCTTGCATTATGTTCTGGGGAACATTTTAAAACTTTCTCCATATTAGAAAAGTTAAAATGGCAAAATCTAATAACTAAACATAAAAATAAGCACTTGGTTTTAAATTCTCTAAGACATGAGCTTTATCTTACAGTTACAGTGAGCTGTATCTGCATATCATTTTAAAGTGTACTTTTACTTTCCATACTTGCTTCCAGGGAGGTTAAAAATACTATATTGAGTGGAGTTTTATTTCTCATCAGGCACTGGACACTGTACTGAGTGCTTTTCATGGTGGTGATAGTGATGATGATATAATAACAAAAACAATAAGCACATACTCAGACCTGGCACTGGGAGGCTCTGGGAGGTTTATGAGTATATCCTTCAATAGCCACAATTTTCGTGAGGATCAAGAAGAACCTGTGTTACTAAGCTTTAGGTTCCTAAGCTCTAGGTTCTACTAACCCCCACCTCTGCCCTGCTGTTCCCCAAGCCCTAGAAGGGCGAGTTGCCTCCTTGGGTGATTCTCTCTGTAGGTCAACTACAGGATCTCATTCACCCTTTCATCTCTCCAACACGTTGGTACCTAATTTCCTATATGAAAGCCCCTGCATTGATTTCCTTGTGTGGTTTCTATTTTCCAGTCTAGTCTCTGACCTTTCAATCACACATGATTTAAATCATGTATTCCTTCAAATTAAATTCAGTTCCATTCAAGAAATATTTATTGAGGGCATAAATTGTCAGGCACTATTACAAAGGTAAAGAAACCAGAGTCTTCAGATTAAACAAGCTGAAAGAAGGCCCTCTGAAAGAAGGCAATCTGTCTGTTTGTCTTATTCTTCAAGCCACACCCTTGAATCATCAATACCTATTGTAATCCTTTATGGAGTTCTGAAGTATAACTGCTAATTATCATGACTCAATGAAAATATTTTAATACTCTTCCCTTCTAACTTCATAATTTAATTTTATTCTCTGCTTTTTAAAGATATATATGTATTTTCACCCCAACTCCTTTAAGAGAAATACTAGATCTATTTTAGCAGAGATGCTGCAAGGAGATCCAACCAGTCCATTCTGAAGGAGATCAGTCCTGGGATTTCTTTGGAAGGAATGATGCTGAAGCTGAAACTCCAATACTTTGGCCACCTCATGTGAAGAGTTGACTCATTGGAAAAGACTCTGATGCTGGGAGGGATTGGGAGCAGGAGGAGAAACGGATGACAGAGGATGAGATGGCTGGATGGCATCACTGACTTGATGGACGTGAATCCAAGTGAACTCCAGGAGATGGTGATGGACAGGGAGGCCTGGCATGCTGCAATTCATGGGGTCGCAAAGAGTCGGACACGACTGAGCGACTGAACTGAGCTGAACTGAACTGAACAGGGCTTCCCTGCTGCCTCAGTGGTAAATAATCCACCTGCCTATGCAGGAGACATAGGTTCGATCCCTGGGTTGGGAAGATCCCCTGGAGAAGAAAATGACAACCCACTCCAGTATTCTTGTATGGAAAATCTCATGGATAGAGGAGTCTGGCAGGGTATGGCCCATGGAGTTGCAGAAGAGTAGGACATGACTTAGCAACTAAACAATAAAAACCAGACATAATTGGGTTAGCATATATGTAGATTTAAATAAGAGTTTGAAACTATTGTCTCAACTTAGTGTTTGTTAAAATTTTATTATAATTATTAACATTGCATTAAAATAAATTTCTTTCCCCTGCCATGGTCTGTTCTAATTCTTAATGAATGAATGTGCAATAAAAGAATGATTACTTTATCATGTGTTCAAATCTGAAAGATGGTCAACAAATAGTTCTTTTTTCTGATTCTCTAAGCACAGGTTACTGATAATTACTTTTCAAGTTCAGTTTGCATGATGATTCCTGGAAAATGAATTATCTTGGATTCAAATGGCTAGAAAAGCTATTTCCACTGTTAGGTGGTAGTGAAAACAATTTGATCTTACTTACTTTCCTGGTCAGAGTGCCACCCTTTGTGCCATGTCATGGCTGGCCAACTACAGCTTCCGTGCAACCCTTTGGCATTGTCAAAGGGAAACATGGTAAATGGTAGGTTAGATATATAAGGAATAATTGTAGCAATAAATCGATAGTTGTCTGGATGCTCTTGCTACAGTGATTTTTGTACTTTTATGTAGAGTAAGTCTAATGTTTATTTATATTATTTGGAATCACTTCAGTTTTGCAAGAATGCCTTTTTTAGCAATTACCTCAAAAACAGGAAAGTCATGTGTAATGTAAATTTAAATGTGTGTTCAGTCACTAAATCATGTCCAACTTTTTGCAACCCCATGGACTGCATTATGCCAGACTTCTCTGTCCTTCATTTTCCCCCAGAGTTTGCTCAAATTCATGTCCATTGAGTTGGTAAGGCTAGCTCACCATCTCTTTCTCTGCCTCCCCCTTCTCCTTTTGCTTTTAATCTTTCCCAGCATCAAGGTCTTTTCCAATGAGGTGGCTCACTGAAGTACCAAATTCAATTACTCAAGGAATTTGATGATGGACACATAACTTGCACTTACTGGTATTTACTGTTCCACATAGGCACAGATGATATCATTTATTCATGAAAATCAGATGTAACAAATCTTGCTAGAAAGCATCACCATTCATTTTATATGCCTTATAGTCATTTTAAGAAGGTAATTTAGCACATTCAGTTGCAGAAGTTTCAATTACATATCACTCTATAAAGCATTACTTTTCATTTAGATCAAATGACCATTCTACTAAATCAATTTCACTCCTTTATAATCCCACATTCTTTTTTTTTTGTATAGGTAGAAAACTAAATGTTCTGGTACCATTAGCTGAGAATCTCACATACAGTTGAATGATGTCCTGGATATTTTGAAAAGGAAGTAGTTTCTTTAGCTATTATTTTTTCCTGCTATAGTATAGGCTCTAGGACAGAGAAATCCCTGAAATGTAAGTGGGAATAAAAAGGGGATAGGAACATACAAAGATAAACTAGATTATTAATCCAAGATATACTGCTTTATATTGAGAAGAATTTTTGTTTTCTCCATTTCACTACTTCTGTCCCATTTTCCTGTGATTTTATTAACTGCTAAATCCTCTCTGTATCATTTCTATTTTAACAATCATCATTTAGGACTTTTACTGCTTTAGGCATTGCTATGACAATATAATTCAAATATTAACTATAAATAAAATGGACATATTGGCGAATACACATGAAGTCAATGCTTAGAATTGTGTCTGACTCATAATAGACATTGAATAAATATTTAGTGAAAGAGTGGAAATCTCACAAAATGTTGGAGAAATCAGACTTAAGAAAGACATACAATAAAGAAAAAGCTCCTGACAAAGCATACTATGAACCATTGACTTTAGGCTGAAAGAAATTGTAGATCAATGGAGAAAGAAACTGATTTATACAAATTTCATGTATGTGCATCATTTTAGGATAGTTATAAATAATGGCTTTCATGAAACAGTTTGAAAACAAGGAACTGTTTCCGTATTACAGAACCTGAAATACTGTTCATTTAAATAGTTATTCACTTTCTGGCATGACCATATTTACATAGCTTTAGATACAGTTTGCATATAGCTCAATTGCTGATTCTGCCTCAGTCTGTGGAGAAAGCTCTTGATAAAGCTGAGAAGAATGGTCTCCCGACAGCTCCTGAAGTTTTGATAATCCAGCACCAGGTACTAAATCTCACCTTCCATGTTCTAATTAGCAATCTATTATTACTACATATGGCTTTTAATCTTTATGGCCATGCACTATGTTTATTTTTATTGTTAAAACTGATAGCAAGGTAAGCTCTTTTGATAGGGGCAATTCATTTAAGTTAAAACACATTCTTGCTCTCTAAAATCTCATGCAATAAATTCTGATTCCCTTTGCTTCCCTTTATGTCTTTGGATCTTACAGCAATATAAAATCACAAGCACAGTATCTACTGGCAAGAATAAAGAAATAGTTGCCAATTTTTCATGATCACAGAGGGAGGGTTATACACTTCTGTTAACTGCTCTGAAACAAGCTGAGGGTCACCATTTCCATAAAGTTTTTACTGGTTCCCTAAATCATGAGTAGTGTACCCCTTAGAGGAGAAGGCAATGGCAACTCACTCCAGTACTCTTGCCTGGAAAATCCCATGGATGGAGGAGCCTGGTAGGCTGCAGACCATGGAGTCGTGAAGAGTCGGACATGACTGAGCGACTTCCCTTTCACTTTTCACTTTCATACACTGGAGAAAGAAATGGCAACCTACTCCAGTGTTCTTGCCTGGAGAGTCCCAGGGATGGGGGAGCCTGGTGGGCTGCCATCTATGGGGTCACACGGACACGACTGAAGTGACTTAGCAGTACCCCTTAAAACTCAAATGTCTTCATTTTTTATTCTGTCTTGAATAAACCTTATTAGTATATCTCTTTTTTCAAAAGTTGTGTTTATTCAATAATTTTAACTAAGTAAAGAATACATATATGAAATCCCTTTATTTTTAATTCAACCGAAAAATGCATGCCTTTATGGCAAACTAGGTTCATATATTTATGTCCCTCTCTCACAACATCTGTGAAAATTACTATTATGCATTAGCTACTGAAAATCTTTCTTGAAGTAATACAGAAATGGGTGAATCTACACTTAAGAAAGGCATCTCAATTTAACAATGTCTGTAACAGTTTCTAGTTACAACCTGCTATATATTTTTATGATGGTATTTATTCTTTCATACAAATATGTACTTAGTATGTGCTGGTTCTGTGGCTTTGGTTGTTAAATATTGAAGAATAATACAAATATTTACTTCATGCACATGTTGTGAATTCTTCCTAGTTTAATAACAATAGTTCTGTGCCGCATTTTAAAGAGTTTTGTTGAGGTAAGACATACTTTTTTCAAAATCTTGGTACATATTATTTTTTTTCTTCGTGTGTTGTGATTGTCTCAAGCCCTTGTGCAGCCTTTGTGGTGTACCCTATAACTTGGTTGACTCAATACTTATCCAAACTCCTTTCATTATTTTATTTAACTAGGAAGGTGAAAGAAAATTATACAATTTTTCAGCTTCTCCATGCATCTAGGGGTAGGTGTATGGCACAATTTTGAGCAATGGTATACAAACAAATAAGTAATAAGTTCTGGATGAATTTTCTTCCCAGCAAGAAGGTAGAGATGGAGCTAAGGTTATCATTTTGATGGTCCATTTTATTCACTTAAAATGGGATTTCATGATTGGAGCTATAAAGGCATCTTGTGATGGTTCAGTCACAGACAGTCCTCAGTTCAGTCGCTCAGTCGTGTCCAACTCTTTGTGTACCCTATGAATCGCAGCACGCCAGGCCTCCCTGTCCATCACCATCTCCTGGAGTTCACTCAGACTCTCATCCATCGAGTCAGTGATGCCATCCAGCCATCTCATCCTCTGTCGTCCCCTTCTCCTCCTGCCCCCAA
The DNA here is from genome assembly GCF_014754425.2 of Oryx dammah. NCBI lineage: Eukaryota > Metazoa > Chordata > Mammalia > Artiodactyla > Bovidae > Oryx > Oryx dammah. The sequence continues at coordinate 84,573,912 of NW_024070202.1, forward strand.
TCCCTCCCAGCATCAAAGTCTTTTCCAATGAGTCAACTCTTCGCATGAGGTGGCCAAAGTACTGGAGTTTCAGCTTTAGCATCATTCCTTCCAAAGAAATCCCAGGGTTGATCTCCTTCAGAATGGACTGATTGGATCTCCTTGTAGTCCAAGGGACTCTCAAGAGTCTCCTCCAACACGACAGTTCAAAAGCATCAATTCTTTGGCACTCAGCCTTCTTCACAGTCCAACTCTCGCATCCATACATGACCACTGGAACATAGCCTTGACTAGACAGACCTTAGTCGGCAAAGCAATGTCTCTGCTTTTGAATATGCTATCTAGTTTGGTCATAACTTTCCTTCCAAGGAGTAAGTGTCTTTTAATTTCATGGATGCAGTCACCATCTGCGTGATTTTGGAGCCCCAAAAGATAAAGTCTGATACTGTTTCCACTCTTTCCTTGTCTATTTCCCATGAAGTGATGGGACCGGATCAGATGGCACCAAAAAAACATAAAAAGCTTCTGTCTCTAACGGCATCCTTGGTGGCTCAGACTGTAAAGGTTCTATCTCCAGATTGGGAAGATCCACTGGAGAAGGAAACGGCAAACCACTCCGTATATTCTTGCCTGGAAAATCCCATGGACGGAGGAGCCTGACAGGCTACAGTCCACAGGGCTGCAAAGAATCAGACATGACCGAGCGACTTCACTTTCTTTCACTTTCTAATGGCATCATTGAACAACTGACTCAACATCAACAACTGTCTCCTTCAGACTTCTTATGAGTAAGGAAAATAAAATTGAGTTTACCTAAGTCATGAAAGTTAGTTTTTCTTTTACTTGCAGCTGAATACATTCCTGACTGACTCTCATTACAATTGAAGATAACTCTTGTTATTTTTTTTTAATCATTTCACACATCATGGCAGAACTGAGGTGAAATTACAAATTCACTTCATTAGAAACAATGATTTTATTCTCTGTCTCAATTTAAAGATGAAAATTACATTTTGCATTTTAAATGTATTAGAAATGATTTGGATCAGAAATATGTCAGTTACAGGCAGTAGTCCATCAATAAACTAAAGGTACTCTAAGTTGGTATGTTTAATAGGGGAGGGGGCAGAAATGTTTTCCCCTTTAGAAATATAACACTTATTGAGAAATGACAGGAGGTGCAAATACAATGTGGCTGGTGATATTTTTCTCTTCCACTATAAGTGAAGATGTATGAAACTAGAAGCCAATTTTTCTTCTGTGCTGAGAAATTGAGACTGGATAGCTAGAGAGAGCTGAGCACATTCAAGCAGAATAAAAATGCTATGCTATCAAAAGACTCCCAAATAAAACCTTAGCAAAAGAAAGCATGGTACAGGCCCAGGGATTTTCAATACTTATAGAATTATAAGGAAGCAGGGTTTTAAAATTTATTTTCTATAGAAAAAGAAGGAAAAGAGAGAAAAGGAGAAAGAATACATTGTTATTAAAGAATGGCAATTGAAATAGCAAAAAAGGAACAAGTTAAACTTTGCTATTTGTATTCATTTAAAGCAGAATTATATTAAAAAAATTTTAAAATATGCTCTTTGGAATTCTGAATAGAGTAGGCCTCAGATTATGCAGTGACAAGAAATGGGTCATTTAATTTAAAAACTATGTCTCAAAAAAAAAAAAAAACTATGTCTCAATAGTGACTAGTAAACACCCATACTTTAAAAAGACTTCAAACATAAAATATAAAAATACAGGAATCCTCATCTAATGTAAGCATAAATATCAATTTTCAGAATTAAAATATATACTTTATAGTTTTTACCCATGTTTAAGTAGGTAGCAATAACAGACAATTTTATTACAGTATGGAGTTTTACAAATTATTTGACTCAGTTTTCATTAATATAAGAACTCTTTATTCTTTCTTCATATTTATCAGTTTACATGCTCTTTAAAATATATGACTGCAATAATAACTAGAATAAACAATGTGACATAACAAAGATAACATTTTAAGTACATAACCAATGGGAACATTGAGTACATGGACATGTTAGTAAAGTTATCATATGAATCATTGTCCCAGTTGAATGATTATGAAAGTAAACGGGGTTATTAATTGGATAGAGCACGGGGAAATAGGTATAAACTATGACAGTCCCAGGAAAAACCTGGAAGTATATTCACCCTATTAACTCTGAATATTTAGATGGTGAGCATTCATTTACCTCTGTTATAGATAAATGGGGTATAGGATCTATTATAGGAATTAGGAGATGCAGATAAAATGCTATTTGTTATTCAGTTCAGTTCAGTTCAGTCACTCAGTTGTGTCCGACTCTTTGGAACCCCATGAATCGCAGCCCGCCAGGCCTCCCTGTCCATCACCAACTCCTGGAGTTCACTCAAATTCACATCCATCGAGTCAGTGATGCCATCCAGCCATCTCATCCTCTGTCGTCCCCTTCTCCTCCTGCTCCCAATCCCTCCCAGCATCAGAGTCTTTTCCAATGAGTCAACTCTTCGCATGAGGTGGCCAAAGTACTGGAGTTTCAGCTTTTGCATCATTCCTTCCAAAGAAATCCCAGGGCTGATCTCCTTCAGAATGGACTGGTTGGATTAGGTGTTGTTATTTACTTTCAATTCAGTTCAGTTCAGTCACACAGTCGTGTCCGACTCTTTGTGACCCCATGTACTGCAACACTCCAGGCTTCCCTGTCCTTTTAGAAAAAGTTAAATCAATGGAATTATATACTACATTTATATTTAATGTGTATTCTTTTTACTCAGATAAAGAATGTATGATGGAACAAAAGAAATAGTCATTTGAAATAGACCACCCTTTTCATTTAATGGCATTGACCAGAAACAAAAATAACTTAAATCTCACTCTTAATACTACCAAAGACCTTCCTAATTGTGAAGCTCATTCTGTCAAGGAGAAGAGTCTTGCACCAGACATCTCTGTCCCTTCTTTCTGAAAGGCCAGCACTACCATGTACTGAAGGCCATGCATCATAGATTAGGTGGCCTAGATGTATATACCAGATTTGCAAGTCCATCTACAAGCTATAAGACAAATTGAGTGGCAAATGGACAAAAGCACTTCTCTTAGGGCTGATTCAGATCAATTTCCCTTGTTTGCCATTTCCATCCATTTTCACACTCTTTAGTTTCAACATTTTCACTATTGTAGAAGTTAAGGTCGGTGTGCTATAACATGTAAATTGCGCTGTATCAGATAAAGCTTTTATGTTTCTTTTGATTTGCCCTTTTATCGTGAATATGAAATGCATGGAAAATGACTACCCAGACTCCATCTTATAGAAATATTCTTCTAGAATTAATGAAGTTAGTATAAACCATAAATTCTATGCCAATTTTTATTTTAAAAAATAAATATATAATCTTCACCTAGATCCACCAGTTAAGTAAATCTCCCTCTCCATTACGCTCTCCCTTCCACCTTCTTTCCACCTTTTCTTTCTCTTCCTCCCTCACACACACACACACTCTTACACTGAAACACATAGTTGTAAGTACCACGACACATCACCTCTAAATATTTAGAATACATCTCCTCTCAAAAAAGGACAGTCTTCTTCTTGACCACAATATAATTATCACCTCCAGAAATTTAACCATATCATTATCAGTACTTAATGCATAGCACAGATTCAAATTTCTAGAAATTAACTCAGAATACAAACAAGGATTTGTTGTGAACCTTTCTCCTTTTTCCAGGCTGGTGTCTCATTTCTTTGGTATTTCATGGTAGTGAAATTTTTTAAAGAATCAAGGCTAGCTGTTTTCCAGGCCTCCCACTTACTCTACACCTCTCATATCTCTTCACTGTGCCAGTCCAGAGTCAAGCTCAACAATGTCTTCTTTCCCAGATGATTCCGCCAAGCCTGATCCCTTGGCTGTAGTTTCCTGGATAGTAGGTAGGGACAACGGGGATCCGATTTATTGATTCATCTGCATCAGTAATTACATGATGAGGCTTTTGGCTATCTTAAGAGAGTCATCGTTACTCCCACCAGTTACCTGCCCTTCATTGAATTTCTTTACTATGACATTCAGTGCACTGAGCAGAAATCACATCAGGTCAACACCAGACGCGGGCCTTCCTGATGCTTTGTTTTAAACAGTCAGATTCCCCTTGTCCGCACCAGTTCTAAGCTGGCTGCTAGGAGCCAGGGAGGCAGGTGCCTTCCAACCGTGGCCCTGGGGGCGCACCCAGTGGGGAGGACAACTAGCCTTTTCTTTAAAAATTTCAATACAATTTGAATCTAAATCAAGCTATCTATCATTGTTTCTTCATTATTATATCCAGATTAAACACTTTTGGCAGGGACTCTATGTAAGTAGTGGGGCTTCCCTGCCAGCTCAGATGATAAAGAATCCACTTGCAAGGCAGGAAACCTGAGTTCGATCCCTGGGTTGGGATGATTACCTGGAGAAGTGCATGGCTACCCACTCCAGTGTCTAGCCTGCAGAACTCCATGGACAGAGGAGCCTGATGGGCTACAGTCTATTAGGGTCGCAAAGGGTCCGACAGGACTGAGCAAAGACTGACACTGTCATGCTACATAAATGGTACTATGTCTTCAATACACCACATCGGAAAAATATTTCTGTTTATTATATTTCCCAAAATACCAACATTTTAAACTATTTGCTCATTAAAATAATTTTATTAAAAAATAGTTTTATTATTGTGGCTCCCATTTCTACAACCAACAGCAAAGCTAGTAATTAAGATTTAGAATATATCTAAGAATCTCAAAAGTACCATGTTCAAAGATACTTGGATTAATTCTTTTTTACTTCTTCCAAATGGTTATCAATTTTATATAAAGTTATATTTATTGTTTTGCATTTCTATTCTATTTTAGTTTTTTTTCATCCTACACATTTAATTTTCCTTTTAAAATATGGAAAAATGTTAATAGAATTTAGAAGGCAAATATATAAAAAGGTATCCTCAAGAAATTCCATTCCCTTCACTGTCTGTAATCTATTCCTACCTACGAATTTGGTAATCAGATTTATTCCTTATTTCTTTATTTTTGTGTGTGCAAAAGATACTTTTTTGTTATATAAAATTGTATTATACATACATTTTCTGAAAATAATATTATTAATTTGTTTTTAGCATCAGGCACTGTAAGGATGATTGAAAAACTTTGAAACAGGTTGTTGTATAAATTTATAATATTGATCTTTTCCATCTCTCATAAGTTACTCAACCAGGCCAGATGATAAAAATCTTTGCTAAAGAAAATGTGGCATTGTAGTTCTTATCTCTGCACTAAATAGTTTGGCAGCAAAATAACTTTCAACTGACATTTGGAGATGCCTTAATTGATGCAGCTGTTCTTCATTTTCTGTTTTGGATTTGATTGTCTGGGCAACTGCATAATCCACCTTTATTTTGCACATTCATATTCATGTTTACATACTTCAGTTCATTTCAGTTCAGTCGCTCAGTCTGTCTGACTCTTTGTGACTCCATGAATTGCAGCACACCAGACCTCCCTGTCCATCACCAACTCCCAGAGTTCACCCAAACCCAAGTCCATCGAGGGCTAATGTTACTATACTATTTTTCCTCATTTATTGTTTAGAAGTCTGGATTTTTTCTATTTTGAAATTAAGGAGTGAGTTTCATCTTGGGACCTAGGATTTGTTTTTAATCAGTGAGTACGTCTCTGTTTTGCCTCTTCCTTAAAAAAAAAAAAAAACTGTAAGAAATAATTAAAATTCAAGATTTGAGATCAGCTTATTTTTAAACAATTGGCAGTAAAGAATGTGAACTGTGAGTAGCAAAGTAGTGGTTGCAAAATAACTGAGTACTGAGATATACAACTCCATGTAACCTTAGAAAGCAGGGACTTGAAATGCAGCATTACACACTCAGGTTTTCTTTCTTTTATTTAACTCTGCCAATGAACTAGTCAAAGGAAATGCAAAGAAAAGAGAGTACTCCCTTTGATAAGTGATCCCATAAACTGTGGGCTTCCCAGAAGGCACTTCCCAGTTCTTTCTGACTCTGTGATGCCATGGACTGTAGCCCACCATGCTCCTCTGTCTATGGGATTATCCTAGCAAGAATACTGAAGTGGGTTGTCATTTCCTCCTCCTGGGGATCTTTCCAATCCAGATATCATACCCAGGTCTCCTGCATAGCAAACAGATTCTTTACAGTCTGAGCCACCAGGGAAGCCCAGCCTTCAGAACTGTGAAAATAAATTTCTCTTGTTTCGTTCTCCCAGAGTGTGGTATTTTATTACAATAGCCTTAGGAAACTAACATAGTGACTAATGGCTTGCTCTCTTTTACTATCAGATTTTCATATGCACATTCCAAGCACATCCTAGAATCTCTGTCTCCCACACCTCCAAGACAGTGTTGCCTGTCTGTCCAAACAGAATAATCCTGGCCAAAAACATTCCTCCCAAAGTCTCAAAAGAACTCAAATGAACCTAGAAAGCAAGAAGTTGAATTTTCTTACAGTTTTTCCTCCAAAATCATGGTTCTTACCTCTACTTCCTATATTAACTGCTTTGTTTTTTGTTTTTACAGCTTTGTTGAAGTATAGTTGATATGTGTGTTAGTTGCTCAGTTGTGTCCAACTCTTTGTGATGCCATGAACTGTAGCCCACCAGGCTCCTCTGTTCATGGGGATTCTCCAGGCAAGAATACTGGAGTGGGTTGCCATTTCCTTCTCCAGGGGAAATTCCCTACCCAGGAATCAAACCTGGGTCTCCTGCATTACAGGCAGATTCTTTATAGTCTGACCCAGCAGGGAAGCCCACATTGATATACAAAGAACTCTATATGAATATGTACAATTAGAAGAGTATACACAAACACCCAGTGATACCATTACTATGATCAAGGTAAAAAACATATCTAACACTTCCCAAAGTTTCTTTGCCTGCTTTTTTTAATTTTAATTTTTTTATCAGATAAAACTTTCATTTTGAATTCACCCTGAGACTCAGTGCATTGAAGGCTCCCCAGAGTTCCCAGTTGCCATCACAGAACACAGGGCTTCTCAGATCCTGTGGGTCTCATTATAGAATGGCTTTGCCTTCCTGTCAGTATCAGACTGTGGAATATTGACCCTAAAATCAAAGTGTCAGTCCCACTCAGTGCTTTTCAAGCATCCTAAAAACTCAGTGCTAATGAAAAGTGTTTTATTTTCTATTCCTTCTTTCATAATAGGATGCAAAATGAATGACCTTAATTAATAACTGCAGTTTTTAAAAGCCAGTATAAATATTGTCCTTACAAGTGCTCTATGTTTAAGGGAAAGATATATAACTTTCTCTACTGGGGAAAAGCTAAAATTTATAGCACAGAGAAAGATAAAATTGAATTGGGTTGACACTTTACAAAGAGAGTATATGGGCAATGTTTGTCAGTTTCTAAATTATTTTTGTCTGGTGCATTCCTTCAAACATTGGACAATAGAAAATAGGTATAATTCATGACACACCCTAAGGGGCTGGCTATTTTCTACTAAATTAACCACAACAAATGGAAACAACAGATATTCTTCCTACATGGATTCTGGTATAGAATTAATAACACTGACACTCACTAAACATACAAAATAACATGAATAAGAATGAGAATTTTCTGTGGAAAATTAGGCTACTACACTTATATTTGCTGAGCCACTTAGAATATTTTCCTGGTGTAATTAGAAACACATTTAATTCATATCATCAAACTGTGAATCCCACCAGCACTTTATATTTTTCCATTTGTTTCTTTATTTTAGACAATTATTCTTTCACATCTATGTTAGTGAACTTAGATTTCAAGTATATTACAAAAATAACAGAAACCACCATTTCAAATGAATCTATCCCATATTCTAATACTATGAAAAGTAAAACTGTGCTCAGAATAAGGAGACATGCTAAACAGAAGCAATTTGAAAATGAGTATTATTAGGACAGTGCAATATTCACTCCTTTACTATAGTAACTACCTTCGTTCATGACAGTCTGTCTCCCCTGGGTTTGTTTCTTACAACAATTTCAATACATTAGTACCCTACATCCTGTCATAAGCAATGTAATAACATACTGAAATTTCTTTAGTCCCAGCCACATATGGTGCCCAGAAGCTTTGTATATATTCAGCAGCACAACTAGCTGTGTGTGTTCCTGATATTTAATGAATCAAATGCTGCTTTCTCCAATGCCTTAGCATATCTTTGAGCTTTGAAAAAAATCAGTATTTTTCTTCTATGTGTATGTGAGGTAAGAGGGAAGGGGAAAGTATTTGAATAAATGAAAGCTATAAAATATTAATTATTTGGATAAAATAAAATTATTCTCCTCTTAATAACAATATAGATTAATTAAAGCTAAATAAGTTTAAATAGGGGCTTTCCTGGTGGCTCAGATGGCAAAAAATCTGCCATGTGAAATGTGAGAGACCTGGGTTCAATCTCTGGGTTAAGAACATTGGAGAAGAGAATGGCTACCTGCTCCTGTATTCTTGGGGCTTCCCTGGTGGTTCAGCTGGTAAAAAAAAAAAAAAAAAAAAATCTGCCAGCAATGCGGCAGACTGAGACCCAGTTTCAGTCCCTAGTCAGGAAGTTTCCCTGGAGAAGGGAATGGCTTACCCACTCCAGTATTCTTGCCTGCGGAATTCCTGGGACACAGGAGCCTGGCAAGCTACTCTCCGCGGGATCGCACAGTCGGACAGGACAGAATGACTAACACTAACACACCAAGTTTAAGTAAAGGTCCTGTTGGCTGTACATTAGTGGGAAGGATTACTTGTATTTAATGTATTAATATGTGCGCATGCTCGGTTGCTTCAGTCATGTCCAACTCCGTGCAAACTTATGGACTGTAGCCTCCCAGACTCCTCTGTCCATGAGACTCTCCAAGCCTAAAATACTGGAATGAGTTGCCATGCCCTCCTCCACGGGATCTTCCGACCCAAGGATGGAACCCGTGGCATCTTCTGCATCACAGGTGGATGATTTACCACTGAGCCACCAGTGAAGCTCCTATCACTGTGTAGAGTTATATAAGGGAAAGGTCAAGCATTCCAATAGTAATATTTATTTTGTGTACTCTTTTTATGATTATATGAATATGGTTTAGTTTGTCCTTAGTAGAATATACACTTCCTCATGTGAAATGAAAATATCTCCTATCATATTAAACAAGAAATGTCACAGCCATCAGCAGTTTCTTGCCTCCAAATGTGAATGCGGGCTCCCCAAACTGATCCAGGGATGCTTCCACTCCCCATGGTGACTGCTCAGGAGCTGGGGGAATGCAAGAAGCCGCCATCTGCCACTCCTTAAGGTGAACAAGAAAACAGGATTAGCCCCAGATAGCTGAGCTGCATATGAAAGGAATGAATTCAGTGGGCCCAGAGGCTTGCATCTTTCCCTACATAGAATGCATATTCCATACATAAATTCCTTAACTTGATACCTGTTCTTTGATGTTCAGACTGCCTGCTCCGTTTGTTGCAAACTTGTATATAGCCTGACTCATGCCTTCCTCCTTGGAGCAGTTTTCTCAGAGCTATTAAGAGGCTGTTGCTGGGGTCTCAGGGTTCTAAACATTCCCACCAAATAAAATAACCCTCTACTTTCAGATTGTGACTATATTTTTTAGTCAACATTCATAACCATGGTTCAATTAATAACAGTTTAAAGACTCTGTTCAGCACCTAGCCATTGGACACAAAGGTTTTGACAAACATCAGTGAGAAAATGTAGAACACCTACTAAATTAAGAATTAGCTTCCTGTAATTTTAGTAAATCTGTGAAAGTTATAGCAGAAATAAACTTGATTCAAATTTTGGTTAAATTTTTAAGGAGTAATAGAATAATATTAATTATTTCATTGCCAGAAAATCCTTCTCAATAAATTATGTGATAACTCTGAAGGTGACTTATGGAGAATATTAACAGCCTTCTATTTTCTCAGCCAAGTTTGTGAGTGCAGAGCAATATTATATCTGTTTGAATTGTTGAACTTCACCAGTTTAAAATGGCTGGGAAGAGATTTTTAAAATGTGATGACAGTTTAGTCAAGGCAGAGAAATCAGCATGCAGGAAGACACATAAAGAAAAAGAAGGTGAATCATTTACAATCTTTCTAGTCATTAAAGATGGTTATATTGTAGAAGGCATGGATCGTGCTTATAAGAAATGAGCTAGGATTCCAAAAGATCTTAGATGCCCCCAAATCACCACTTTATCAAAGTGCCTTTATCAAAAAGACTGTGAAGAGACTCAAAAGAATTTAAGCAGAGAAGTAATAGAATCGTATTTGCATTTTAGAAATGCTAGTAAGATAATTTGTAGAGAATAGATGAAAGGAGAGATTGCTGATAGGAAGAGGTCGTTTGCAAGTTTCTATAGGGCAGGCCACTTTTTCTTGAATTCCTTTCCCTCCTTGAAAGAATCGGAATCTGGAGTGTTATCTCAATTGCTTTATACATTTATCACAGTTGCTCATGGATTGAGTGAATTTTTTGGAGGCTATATTGTAACCCCAGAAGTCTAAAGAAGTACATGGCTCATCCCAGTGTTTGTAATGCATCCAGGAAATATGGTAAGAAGCAGGACTCTACTATTGTCTATGATCCAAACAATACACATATCATCATCAGTTTAATAAGATTCTAAGAAGAAGCATTCAGTTCAAATGTCTTGAAACAATAAACAAAGTGCATTTGAAGAGACTCATAATTTTGTGACTAGCAAAACTCTAAGGGACCCATTGTTAGAGTTTCGGGGACCATTGTCTGTAACCCTCAGGCATGACACCTGTCCACAAGGGGTGCCAAATTAAAGCTTGTTGTGAAGGAAGAAACAGAACAGGCTCTATCTTGAAAGCAGGACTCCATCTCGGGCCAGTCGGTGGACTTATCTATATGCCCAGTATCTATGGAAATGACAAACCAACTGGAAAAACAGGCCCGGGAAGGAAGAGCCTCAGGGCTCTTCATCGCCTAAAAGAATACCCTAATTATCTGTGTAGAGGTTAAAGCATCTGCCTGCAATGCAGGAGACCTGGGTTCGATCCCTAGGTAGGGAAGATCCCCTGGAGAAGGAAATGGCAACCCACTCCAGTATTCTTGCCGGGAGAATCCCATGGATGGAGAAGCCTGGTGGGCTACAGTCCATGGGGTCGCAAAGAGTCAGACACAACTGAGCAACTTAACTAACTAACTTAACTAACTAATTATCTGTGTAACTGAATAGAATCTTACTAGAAAAATAGAATCATAATAGAATCTATTATGCTTATCAGGGTATGACCACAAGCCTATTGATAATTGTTCACTGTTAACTACCTAGGCTTAAGGCATATGAATCACAGGTTAACTTTGATTGTATCTTTCTTTTTCCTTTGTTCAGACTAGTTTCAGGGAATTTGGGGGAGGTGGGTTTGGGCACTTACCTTAAGGTATATAAGGTTTTCACAAAAAACTGGTCAGGGTCCTTGGCTAAGAGAAGACTTTGCCTTGGGCCTGCTGGTGTAATAAACTGCACTCCACTAGCTGCATTGTTCTTCTGAGTGAGTTTGTCTTCTGGAATGCGAGGCTACAACAGTTGAACTCTGACATCCTCTCATACCAACACATGCACACACATGTTTATAAATATTGGCTAGATTCTACTTTGGAGTGCAGAAAGAAAGGCTGTAAATTTAGGGTTAGGAAATAGTATTTACTCGTAAAAGAAATTATCTGAAGTCATAAAGTCTTATCCAGGTAAAGAATAACAGGAGCAGAGGACAAAGATGCTCTCTGAGAAACAGGTTATATGCTTTTATTCTACTGTGTTATTCACATTTTCAATTTCCTAACTATCCTCTATCTTTTTTTTTCTTTTTAATCTTTAGTGTTTAAAGATTTTGATTATGAGAGGCTATGCCACAAGTAAATATCATGCTGGTATCACAGGTCTTAGGATGTATACATCACAAATATGTGAAAACTTTTCTTGTAAATTAATAACAAAGAGTTAAAATCTAGTTCTGTAAGAGAGGAGCAAGCCACTTCCTAATCTGTCCATGAAAGAAAGCAGGATGTCAAGAGTCTAGGGTGCAAGTTTCTTCTGTTACCCTTGCCTTTCCTCAAGGAGTTGTATCGTGCCATTGGCATGACATATAAAGAAACCTGAAGCAAGACTAGGTTTAGGAATATAGCAGCTTGCATACAACAATGTGAGCAGTAACAGAATATGATTTTAGGTGCTCAGTCATGTCCAGCTCTTTGTGACACCATGGACTGTAGCCCACCAGGCTCCTCTGTCCATGGGGATTCTCCAGAAAGAATACTGGAGTAGGTTGCCATGCCCCCCTCCAGGGGATTTTCCCAACCCAGGCATCAAACCCAGGTCTCCCACATTGCAGGCAGATTCTTTACCATTTGAGCCACCAGGGAAGTCTTGTAGATGAAATGTTAACTTTTTTTCTACTTATTTTTTCTTTCTTTCTTTAAATGAAAAAAGTATCATCTGCCATCATGCAGGATGCCAGAGAATATGATCCTGAGTTCATAAGACTTCTCAAAACTACATCCAGTGAAGGCTCACTATGGGCTGAATTGTGACCCCTAAAAATTCATGTTGATACCCAAATCCCAGTACATCAGACTATGGCTTATTTGGAGATTCTTCAGATGTAATCAAGTTAAGATGAGGTTATTAGCATGAACCCTAATCCAATAACATTCTTGTCTTTGTGTGTGCATGCATGCTATGCTACCTGCAACACAGGACACCCAGGTTTGATCCCTGGATCAAGAAGATCCCCTTTAGAAAGGAATGGCTACCTATTCCAGTATTCTAGCCTGGAGAATCCCATGGACAGAGCAGCCTTGCAGGCTACAGTCTATGCGGTCACAAAAGAGTCAGACATGACTGAGCAACTAACACTTTCAAGGTGCATGCTAAGTCACTTCCGTCCTGTCTGACTCTTTGCAATCCTATAGACCATAGCCCACAAGGCTGTTCTGTCCATGGGATTCTCCAGGCAAGAATATCAGAGTGGGTTGCCATGCCCTCCTTCAGGGGATCTTCCCAACCCAGGGATCAACCTGTATCTCTTACATCTCCAGCATTGCAAGCAAATTCTTTACCACTAGTGCCACCTGGGAAGTATAAAGAGGGAAAATTTGTGCACAGAGACATATATGAAAGGAAGACAATATGAAGAGAGGTAGAGAGAAAATGGCCATCAATAAGCAAAGGACAGAAGTGTGGAACAGATCTTTCCCTAAAAGCCCTCGGAAGAAACCAACCCTGTCATCACCTTGATTTTGGATTTCCAGCCTACAGAAAGGTTAGGATTTTTATTTAAGACACACAGTTTTGTGGTACTTCATTAGAGCAGCACTAGAAAACAAATGTAGTGCCTTTTTTCCTTAGATTTCATAAATAGACAGTATCTCCTTGCCTTCAATGGACTCAACTTGACTTATCCTCTCCAATGGGTCATGACTTAACCCTTTCCAATGGACCAAATAAAGCTTTACTGTCCACATGCACTTATATATCCTTCTTCATGATCAATTTCTTGGCATGGGTATTAGTAAAGGTCTCAGTCAAAACAGACATGGAGTCATATTTTTAAACTTAAAATAACAGAATTGTCCCTTAGAACAAAGAGAACAGAAAGCTAATCTACTAGCCAGCAGGTTGTCCATGATTATCTGCATTTCATGAAATCTTTTATGCTCTACATTCTTTTTGGTAATTATTTTGAATCTTTTTATTTTTATTCATTTACACTTATTTTACATGTTTTATACATTGTACTGAGCCAGGTAAAATTATAGAATTATGCAAATACCTTTGTAGTATACATCTGTATTTTCCAATATGAGATTTTTATTCCAACCAATTTAGCATGTATATTAGCAGCTCAGTGTATATCAGAAAATATTGTTGGAGACTGAAATACAGCAGCTAACAAAATGGATGAAGATCTGCTTCCAAAAAAATAAATATGAAAAGAGTTATCCACTGTGTCAGAAACTGAACTGAAAAGAAAAACATGCATTTGCTCCTTTTCACTCTAGAGTTTTTAATATTTGTAAAAACTTATGGATATTATGAATTCATAGAGTAAAATGCAAATCCATATGGCAACTGTGACCTGCGTGCTGGGATTGCAGACTACCAGGCTGTATTGGGAATTAAGGCCTGGCAGATGATGGATGGCAACAGTGCTGTTTCACTTAATGAAATGGCTATTGAAGCTTAAAAGGGGAAAGATGACAAGGGGGAACTGAGTGCCTTAGTCTTTGGAAAAAGTAAAAGCTTTGCAACATTATACCAAGAAGAACTGAACTCACTACTTTTTGAACTTCATTAATCTTTTCCATAAAAATCTATCTCACTGTCAAGTGGCTCAATAGCTACTTTGGGAAAATGCTTTGCTTCTTTGTAATGGAACCAGTGCTTTAATTGTCCTGAGGCCCCAAGGATGTTCCACCTCACAGAAATACTAAAGAGGTGTGCAATGCTCTGGAGAAGCCAGTGTGAAGATGCCAAAAGGGTCCAGTAGGGACAGTCAAAACTTGTGACCCATGGGGCAGCTTTTCTGTATTAGTTTCTGAGAACAATAACACATGGAAGAGGGAGATAGTGTTACCAAGAATTTTCATGCAGAGATGTTTATTCTTGAGTTAAGGAAAGAGAAGCTTTTGAAATTGTTCTAGTGAATCTTTTTTGTAGTGTGAGCTTAAGGTTTAATGGAGAAAGCACTGGCAACTCACTCCAGTACTCTTGCCTGGAAAATCCCATGGATGGAGGAGCCTGGTAGGCTGCATTGCATGGGGTCACGAAGAGTTGAACACTTACTGAGCAACTTCACTTTCACTTTTCACTTTCATGCATTGGAGAAGAAAACGGCAACCCACTCCGGTGTTCTTGCCTGGAGAATCCCAGGGACGGCAGAGCCTGGTGAGCTGCCGTCTATGGGGTTGCACAGAGTCGGACACTGAAGCAACTTAGCAGCAGCAGTAACAGCAAGGTTTAATAGCACACACTTTAAGTGTAGTCAAAAGGCTAAACTAAATGTCACAACAAAAAATATATCATGAAAACTCATACTCCTAAGAGCAGTCAAATCATTTTTCCGCCACAATCCCCAAAGCTTTGCACCATCCCAATTAATATCTATTTTTAAACAAAAGAAGAAGGAAAACAAGGCATGTGAATTACCCAAGTCTCCTTCCTATGGAAAGCATTCAAAATCCAGCACTATTTCCTTCTTTTAACATTAAAATTTGGACATTGACTAATAGAAGAAGATTTTTCAAATAAGAATGTGTAAGCAGTAAAAATAATTTTGAATGAATACTTCGTTATTAACCATTGTTTTTCTTTTGAAAACCATGAGGCAGACAGTTTTCAGTTGTGATATGTGGCCAATTAAATCATCCTGGTATTCTAGCATAGCTCACTTGTATCACACTTTGCCTTCACAGTGCCTGATGTTTTGTCTTTAAGACAACTCTATTTCCTTTTAAATCATAGATACTTATTTTCAGCTTCTTTTTCCCCTCATTGGTTCCTGCATCTGTGAGGTGGGTGGAACTGGCTCTGTATCAGTTCCAACCCTTTAATGATAGGGATCGCATACTAAAAAAACACAGTCTCGAATGCCAAAGGCAGTGTGGAGGAGGCAGAAAATGAGGACAAAGTCTGCTGCTGGCCTAATAATTCAACTTAAAAAATGTAGCATCGAGTTCCTGGTGGTTATTATTCTTCTAGCATTCAAAAGAGAATTTAGAAAATCTGAGTTACCAGTTGCCTTTTATCATTTTTATTTAAGCTCATATAAAGAATTGGCCAAAATAGAAACACTACTCACTTCTGATTATAAATGTGAAAATACCGAATAAATAAACTAGTGAAATACAATGTTACAAATGAGAAAATAAAAGAGAAAATATGTGTTTTTTTTTAAATTTTAACTGTTAGTCATATTTTCCCCCAAATGTTCTTTCAAATTTAACTGGCAGCAAGATTAATCCAGGATTTAGTTCTTTGGCTATTCATACAAGGAGAACATAAATTATTAATTACAGAATTTCAATTACAAAGTCATTTGAATCTAATTTTTGTTCAGCTTTTCTGGTTTTATTAAATCAGCATGAAAATATAACTAACTATACTGTTGATCCAAAGATTCAGGGACTTAAATTAAGCAGATCTAATATGGGAATTAGGCAAAAGTAATTCATAAATATTTCCTCTCTTATAACAGTTTTTCTAAGATTTTAATATTAAATTTATAATCTATTGGGGGTTTCAGTTTTCACCTTTACATGTGAAAATATTGGAAACTGGTACTCCCCTCCACAAAATTAGAAAAAAAACTGGACAAACTAACATCAGTGACTCTTGTTGGGCAAAGAACAAGTCTCCATAGGTAAATCCAGAGTCACAACTGAAACTTCTTACCTGGGGCAAAAGTTCTGGATCTGGAATACAAACTTGTAGGTCCCTTAAATGGTGATCTTGATGAATTACTGGAGGTTGATTTACTAGCATGAGAATGCACAAGTACCTCCAACACATTCCTGGGCTTTACCAGCAAAAATCCTACCAGGTTCCCATGGTAAAAATATGAGAAATACCATCAGGTTGGTCTATTAGGGGGAGAAAAACTATTGTAAAATACTCGGAGAGTCATCCCTGTGAAGTGATGACTTACTTCTTAAGGAGAAAATCATTATCAGATCCTTGTACTAGAGCAGTAGAAGTGAAAGTGTTAGTTGCTCAGTCATGTCCAACTCTTTGGGATCCCAGGGACTGTAGCTCAAGAGGCTCCTCTGTCCATGGAATTCTCCAGGCAAGAATAGTGGAGCAAGTTGTCATCCCCTTCTCCAGGGGATCTTCCCAACCCAGGGATTGAACCTGGATCTCCTGCATTGAAGGCAGATTTCTTATCATCTGAGCCACCAGGGAAGTAGTGGAGGTAAGGCATTTTTCTCACTAGCCTTTCTGTTCATGTGAATGTCACAGGTCAGAGACAATAGTCAAGAAAGAAGATATTTAACTGGAAAACTACAGAATGCTTCTCTCAGGCACCTTACCCCTGCACTGACAGTGCTTCAGAATGATTATGAATTATAGAGGAATGAGCTGTAAGAGAGAGACTCTTAGAAGTACTTAGGAAAGTCTCAAAACAAAAGAATTGATGAGACAAAAACAATAGAAAAATGTAAAGTCTGTGGAATATGTATAGCTACTACAAACATTAAACAACATCCAAATTCCAGACAGATCAACATAAGTTCCTCACACTAATGGCTCATTTACTTCTATTAATACCACTTAAAACATATGTGGCTTTCAATAAAACATTAAAAGGTATGCCTAAAGATAGGAAAAGACAAAGTTTGTAAAGCGATACAATAATCAAAACACCTCTATGACATAGATGTTGGAAGCATCAGAGGGGGAATTTAAAACAATGGTCAATATGTTAAGAGTTCTAACGGAAAAAGTAGACAACATGGAAAAACAGATGAGAAACTGCATGTTAAAAAGCAGAGACATTACTTTGCTGACAAAGGTCCGTCTAGTCAAAGTTATGATTTTTTCCAGTAGTCATGTATGGATGTGGGAGATGGACTATAAAGAAAGCTGAGTGCTGAAGAATTGATACATTTGAACTGTGGTGTTGGAGAAGACTCTTGAGAGTTGGACTCTCAAGGACATCAGCTGCAAGGAGATCAACCCAGTCCATCCTAAAGGAGATCAGTCCTGAATATTCATTGGAAGGACTGATGCTGACGCTGAATTTGCCACCTGATTTGAAGAACTGACTCATTGGAAAAGACCTTGATGCTGGCAAAGATTGAAGGCAGGAGGAGAAGGGGAAGACAGAGGATGAGATGTTTGAATGGTATCAGCGACTCAATGGACATGAGTTTGAGTAAGCACCAGGAGCTAGAGATGGACAGGGAAGCCTGGCATGCTGCAGTCCCTGGGGTCGCAGAGTGGGACACAACTGAGCAACTGAACGGAACTGAATGTAAGCATAGAGATAGAATTTCAGAAAGCAAAAAAAAAAAAAAAAGAAATGATAGAAATAAAAAACATTGTTAATAAAGAAAGAATCCCTTTTATAAGTTCACAAATAGACTTGACATGGCTAAGGAAAACAAAAGTTAAAGATATTGCCAAAGAAATTTCACAAATAGAAATGCAAATAAAAGAAAAAAAAAACAGAACAGAACATATAATATATTTTCAAAAGATAATTTCAAAAGATGTAACTAACATGCATGTCAGTGGAATAATAGTAAGAGAAGAATGAGAGATTTGAGTAGAATAAGTATTTAAAATAATAATGGCTTAAACATTTAAAAAACAATTTATACCAATTTGTTAATCTCTTTCAAAAAATAGCAGAGGGAATACTTCCTAATTCATTCTGTGAGACCAGATTTACACTAATACCAAATCATACAAAGACACTACAAGAAAACTGCAAACCAATATCTCTCATGAATATAGATACAAGAATTTCCAACAAAATACTAGCAAATTTAATCAACAATTTTTAAAAATATTTATGTGAGGGAATTTCAATGTGCAACGTAGGATATGTCAAATGAATCTAGGTGTTTATAGTATATGAAAGGAATCGGTCAGTTGTTTGTTCACCTGAAAATATTTGCTTTACCTTCCATCTTGATACTTTTGGCTAGTCTAAAATTTTAGATTTATTGAAATTTTACAACATTATTTTCTGGTTTTCAACCTAATGTTAGGGATTATATTATCAGCCTAATTGTTAGATATATGAGCTCTCCTTATTACTGAATGTTAAAATATCTTTTTATTTGGCTTTTGAAATTTTGAGCAATTAGATATTAACATTAAAGTTAATTTCTATAACAATTTGTACTTTGATTAGTTTTGGAATATTCTTAGCATTTTATTTTTAGTTATTTCCTCTTATGCATAGCCTCCACTTTTTCCTCTGGGATGGCAAATAACCTGCATATTGATTTTTCCTCTTTCATCTTTTGGTCAATTGTTCACTTAACTTCTGTTTCATATTTTAAATCTTTGGTTTCCTGTGCTGCATTTGAGTAGGTATTGCAGTTGTGTCTAACTTGAGTACCAACTATTTAGTAAATATTTAAATTTGGAACTATAAACACACATGCATGTGAAAAATGGAGTATTTCCTGCTATATCAGTAATCAAGGGTGTCACAATCATCAGTGACAATCATCCAGGGAACAGGAAAGAGAGAAATACCTGTGATCTAACAGCCATCAGATTGCAGCCACTCTCCTGTGGTGAACCCAAGGGAGCTTAGGATATGAAAAAAAAAACATATCTAGATATGGCTCTAGATAGCTGACATACATATGAAAGGAATTATTTCAGTGAACATAGAATCTTGCATCTTCCCATATATCAGTTCAGTTCAGTTGTTCAGTATTGTGTCCAACTCTTTGTCATCCCATTGACAGCAGCACACCAGGCTTCCCTGTCCATGGCAAACTCCCAGAGCTTGGTCAAACTCATGTCCATCGAGTCAGTGATGTCATCCAACATCTCATCCTCTGTCGTCCCCTTCTCTGCCTGCCTTCAGCCCTTCTCAGCATCAGGGTCTTTTCCAGTGAGTCAGTTCTTCACATCAGGTGGCCAAAAGTTTCAGTTTCAGCATCAGTCCTTCCAATGAATATTCAGGACTGATTTCCTTTAGGATGGACTAGTTGGATCTCCTTGCAGTCCAAGGGACTCTAAAGTCTTCTCCAACACCACAGTTCAAAAGTATCAATTCTTTGGTGCTCAACTTTCTTTTTGGTCCAACTCTCACATCCATACATGACTACTGGAAAAACGATAGCTTGACCAAATGGGTCTTTCTCTGCAAAACAATGTCTCTGCTTTTTAATATCCTGTCTAGGTGGGTCATAACTTTCCTTCCGAGGAGCAAGTGTCGTTTAATTTCATGGCTGCAGTCACCATCTTCTGTGATTTTGGAGCCTGAGAAAATAAAGTCTCTCACTGTTTCCATTATTTCCCCATCTATTTGGCATGAAGTGACGGGACTGGATACCATAAACTTAGTTTTTTGAATATTGAGTTTTAAGCCAGTTTTTTCACTCTGTTTCGCTTTCATCAAGAAGCTCTTTAGTCCTTCTTCACTTTCTATCATAAGGGTGGTGTCATCAGCATATCTCAGTTTATTGGTGTTTCTCCCTGCAGTCTTGTTTCCAGCTTCTGCTTTATCCAGCCCAGCATTTTACACTTTGTAATCTGCATATAAATTAAATAAGCAAGGTGACAATATACAGATCTGATGTACTCTTTTACCAAATTGGAGCCAATCTGTTGTTCCATGTCCGGTTCTAACCGTTGCTTCTTGACCTGCATACCGATTTCTCAGGAGGCAGGTAAGGTGATCTGGTATTCCCATCTCTTGAAGAATTTTCCAGTTTGTTGTGATCCACTCAGTCAAAGGTTTTAGTGTAGTCAATGAAGCAGAAGTAGTAGTTTTTCTGGAATTCTCTTGCTTGTTCTATAATCCAACAGATGTTGGCAATTTGATTCTGGTTCCTCTGCCTTTTCTAAATCCTGTTTGAAGTTCTTGGCTCAGGTAGTGTTGAAGCCTTGCTTGGAGAAGTTTGAGCATTATTTTGCTAACCTGTGAGATGAGTGCAATTGTGTGGTAGTTTGGATTGTCATTCCCTTCTCCAGGGGATCTTCCCTATCCAGGAATCAAACCTGAGTCTCCTGCTTTGTAGACAGGTTCTTTACCATCTCCTGCATTGCAGCCAGATTCTTTACAGAACGCTTTTACCCATAGAGAAATTTTATTTGCTTCTATTAAGAGCCACTTAATAGCTTCTTTCAAGCATCACTTCCCCAGCTCCTCTTGCATAAAGGCTTAGTGTCCTTTGATACAGGGGTTAACCTTGCTGTTTACCTTCCATCTTGCTTTCTTTATCCTACTTCCTGCTTCTTGCATAGATGCCACCTCTTTAATTTAATGTTTCCTCTCATCCTTCCTACCTTCCTTCCTTCCTTCTTTTCTCCTTCCCTCCTTTCTTTCCTTTCTTCCTTCCTCTTTTTACTTTTTTGAGTCAGAGAATTCCATTGGTTACTAGTGAGTACAGGAATGCACTAAAACATACATATTTTGTGTAATTTTATAGGAGGGCTCCCAGAATATGTAGTTCACCAATAGAATGATAATCTTTTCTTGACTGATTTTTGTAAAGATTTTTAGGGTTAATCATATGAGTCTATTTGTACATGGTTTATTTTCTATTTATAATCAAGTTAAGCCAGGAGAAATAGGGGAGGAGAATTTGAGGGAATACATATGGGAAAAATTTATTATCCTCTGCTAATCTGCCTCTAAGCATTTAATGATAGAGGATAAAGTATAATATACAAACAATTACTATTCCTGATGATTAGAATGTGGTTCAGTATTCTCCAAACTTTAATTTCTGTGACATCTCTGTAAGGTAAGTATTAATAATGTTTATTACTACTCTATTATGGTTTAAGAAACTGAGTCCAAGACTAGTTATTTATTTATTTCATATTACACAGCTAATAGTTGTGTCAGAATTCAAATCTAAAACAGTGTCTATCAATACTTTATGCTTTATATACCTCACTGTGTTTAAAAACAAATTAAACATCTAGGTGAGCATGCAGAAAGGAAAAGAAGGACAACGTGGTGAAATAGGACTGTTGTCAAGGGCACTCTGGGTCAAACCTTGGAAGCAAAGTACGTTAATCAAGATTTTGAATCCTGAAGGATATTGGGGGCTTAAAGTGATTCAGACAGATAATAGACTAGTCAAGAAACTACCCTGGCTCTGTATGAAGGTCACAAATAGTCTGCCCTATTAAAGAGACATGAATACACCCCCAATACTGGTGTCATATTTCAATATGAAATAGAGCTAAATGGATAAAACCTACAAGTGGAAGCATTACACAGTGTACAAGATAAAAGAGGAACTCGTTTATTGCACAGAGGTGTACTGCAACCGGGCATAGCTAGATAATATGCAGTATGAATTAGCCTCCATGCAAAAGTAATCCTACATCTATAATTCTCAACCAACTTCAAGGGAAGGGAGATAAACATTCCTTGTGAAAGTAACGACTGTTAGGAATTGGGGCTTCTAGAGCAAATGAATTCATATCAGTGTATTTTGAAATGAGGGATACTGAGGCATACTTCCTTGTTAAGCTGTTAAGAAGGAAGAATAAATCAGTCAAAGATATTCAGATTTTTCTGTCCTAAAAATAACATCTTGAGTTGAAATCTTATCACAAGCAGAAGGCCAATGAAGCCAAATAGCATTAGTCTTACAGTTAGCATTCTAGGTAAACTGCTTTAAAACTAGATGTTAGGGACTTCATATATGGATAGGATTTAGAAGAATCCAGACAACTTTTGCATCTATGGTAACACAAAAATATCCCAAGAGAACAATTTTGTCAAAATGTTTTATGACCTAACAAAGATCAGGTTGCAAAAAATCCATGACCAAGTCAGTTCTAAAGAGAAATAACAATTTATATCTGGTGGCAGCCTCCGTTCCTGAATAGATTTATCTGGCTTTTTATTTAATTCAGACAAAGGAGCAGCCTGAACAGGTTAGTAGAAATATTCGGTGAATACATTAATGGTAGTATGGTTTGGCAGAATATGGAAGAGCATAAAAAGTAAACACAAGTGACAAGGCCTGAATAACCCACCCATATAGGGAAGAAGAAAGTGAAAGTGAAAGTTGCTCAGTCTTGTCTAACTCTTTGCAACCCCATAGACTATACTATACAGTCCATAGAATTCTCCAGGCCAGAATACTGGAGTGGGTAGCCATTCCCTTCTCCAGGGGATCTTCCCAACTCCAGGACTGAACCCAGGTCTCCCTAATTGCAGGCAGATTCTTTACCAGCTGAGCCACAAGGGAGAAGAATCCCAGAGAAATCGAAGATTCTGAACATTTTTTCTGCCCTTGAATTCTTGGATCTTGCTGGAGTTGAATTCTTATATGAACTAAAAATATCTAAATATTGCAGTTCAGATCTCTGTTGAAATATTAACAAGGTCAAAAGCTATTGAGGATATAAGATATTGAAAGTTGATCTAATCACAGGTGAACTCAATCTAATTATAGCTCTGGGCCATCACCAGCCTAACTCTGTTCTAGGAGGAATTTGAGTAATTAGATCTTCTTTTCAATCACAATAAAGAGGAATGGGCTTTCAATCTTAAGAAAATCAACACAACAAAACCATAGTAATTATAATTCCTTATTATTTTATATCCAACATATGGAATAAAATTATGAAAATGGATAAAATATGCAGAGAAGTATAGTAAAGGAAATCTTAGTCAATAAAAGACACTAACAATAGGAATAGATGAACTTTTTTATCAACTTAAGATTAGCAGACAAGGATTTTAATATACCCATTAAAATGTGTAAAATAAAGGAAAGGAGGGAATAATATATGAAGATATGGAAGTTTCAGTAGAGGAAAAGAAATTCTAAATAAGAAATAATGGCAATTAAATTTTTAAAATTAAATTTAAAAAGTCAAAAGTTAATTGAGTGGTTTAACAACATATTGAACACAACAAAAGAAAGACCAACTAAACAAAATGTAACTTATTTCCAAAGGGAGAAGAGAGAGATGATGGGGTAGAGAAGTCATTGGAAATTTAATGACCTATATTTTAAAAATTTGATGTTCAACATCAACCATATATCTAAGAACCTCTACCTATCCAAAGTTAAATATGCAAAGCAAAAGATATCCAAGCACATCATATTCAAATAGCTAAAAACCAATGTTAAACACAACTAGAGAAAAAAATTACATAAAGGTAACAGTGATAAGGATGATGACTGAGTTTTCACAAGAAACCATAAAGGTAAACATATGAAAGTTTTCAAATGCTATAAGAAGAATAAAAAGATCAAATAGAACTAATTGAAAAATGTCAGTGTTAAGTAAATTTTCTATCAAAAATATGTTTTATACATCAAAATGAGGAAAGTAAATAAAGAATTGGGAAACTGCAGAATAGGAAAACTATATTATGAATATTGATAATATTCACATATTATGAGTTTTAATAAATAACAAATATATGGATATCACAGGAGCAAACAACTTGAACAGGCAATTCACAAAGGAAAGTATGAATATGGCCAATAAGCAGAGGAAGTTGTGGGCAGTGTCAGTAGAAAAAATAAAACACATAAGAAGATACCATTATATACTCTATCAGAATAAAAAATATCCCTACAATGTTAAAAAGCCAAAATCTTAAAAGTTTTTGTACATAAAATTTTAGCAAGAGTGTAGAGACAAGGAACTCAAACTTTTATCAGTTCAGTTCATTTCAGTCACTCAGTTGTGTCCAACTCTGCAACCCCATGAACCACAGCACTCCAGGCCTCCATGTCCATCAACAACTCCTGGAGTCCACTCAAACCGAAGTCCATTGAGTCTGTGATGTCATCCAACCATCTCATTCTCTGTCATCCCCTTCTCCTCCTGCCCTCAATCTTTCCCAGCATCAGGGTCTTTTCAAATGAGTCAGCTCTTCGCATGAGGTGGCCAAGGTATTGGAGTTTCAGTTTCAACATCAGTCCTTCCAATGAACATCCAGGACTGATCTCCTTTAGGATAGACTGATTGGATCTCCTTGCAGTCCAAGGGACTCTTAAGAGTCTTCTCCAACAACACAGTTCAAAAGCATCAATTCTTCCACACTCAGCTTTCTTTATAGTCCAACTCTCACATCCATAAATGACCACTGGAAAAACCATAGCATTGACTAAACAGACCTTTGTTGACAAAGTAATGTCTCTGCTTTTTAATATGCTGTCTAGGTTGGTCATAACTTTCCTTCCAAGGAGTAAGCGTCTTTTAATTTTATGGCTGCAGTCACAATATGCAGTGATTTTGGAGTTCAAAAAAATAAAGTCAGCCACTGTTTCCACTGTTTCCCCATCTATTTCCCATGAAGTGATGGGACCAGATGCCATGATCTTCGTTTTCTGAATGTTGAGCTTTAAGCCAACTTTTTCACTCTCCTCTTTCACTTTCATCAAGGGGCTTTTTAGTTTTTCACTTTTTGCCATAAGGGTGGTGTCATCTGCATATCTGAGGTTATTGATATTTCTCCCGTCAATCTTTATTCCAACTTATGCTTCTTCCAGCCCAGCGTTTCTCATGAGGTACTCTGCATATAAGTTAAATAAGCAGGGTGACAATATACAGCCTTGACGTGCTACTTTTCCTATTTGGAACCAGTCTGTTGTTCCATGTCTGGTTCTAACTTGCTTCCTGACCTGCATACAAGTTTCTCAAGAGGCAGGTCAGGTGGTCTGGTATTGCCATCTCTTTCAGAATTTTCCACAGTTTATTGTGATCCACACAGTCAAAGGCTTTGGCATAGTCAATAAAACAGAAATAGATGTTTTTCTGGTACTCTATTGCTTTTTCCATAATCCAGCAGATGTTGGCAATTTGATCTCTGGTTCCTCTGCCTTTTCTAAAACCAGTTTGAACATCAGGAAGTTCATGGTTCACGTATTGCTGAAGCCTGGCTTGGAGAATATTAAGCATTACTTTACTAGCATGTGAGATGAGTGCAATTGTGCAGTAGTTTGAGCATTCTTTGGCATTGCCTTTCTTTGCGATTGGAATGAAAACTGCCCTTTTCCAGTCCTGTGGCCTCTGCTGAGTTTTCCAAATTTGCTGGCATATGGAGTGCAGCACTTTCACAGCATCATCTTTCAGGATTTGAAATAGCTCCACTGGAATTCCATCACCTCCACTAGCTTTGTTCATAGTGATGCTTTCTAAGGCCCACTTGACTTCACATTTCAGGATATCTGGCCTTAGGTGAGTGATCACACCATCATGATTATCTGGGTCATGAAGATCTTTTTTGTACAGTTCTTGTTTATTCTTGCCACCTCTTCTTAATATCTTCTGCTTCTGTTGCTGCTGCTGCTGCTAAGTCATTTCAGTCCTGTTTGACTCTGCTTCTGTTAGGTCCCTACCATTTCTGCCCTTTATCAAGCCCATCTTTGCATAAAATGTTCCCTTGGTATCTCTAATTTTCTTTAAGAGATCTCTAGTCATTCCCATTCTATTTTTTCCCTCTATTTCTTTGCATTGATCGCTGAGGAAGGCTTTCTTATCTCTCCTGCTATTCTTTGGAACTCTGCATTCAAATGGGTATATCTCTCCTTTTCTCCTTTGCTTTCACTTCTCTTCTTTTCAGTGTTATTTGTAAGGCCTCTCCAGACAGCCATTTTGCTTTTCTGCTATTCTTTTCTGGGGGATGCTCTTGATTCCTGTCTCCTGTACAATGTCATGAACCTCTGTCCGTAGTTCATCAGGCACTCTGTGCGAATATAAAATAATGTTTGAGACCCATTGGACTGTAGCCCATCAGGCTCCTCTGTCCATGAGATTTTTCAGGCAAGGATACTGCAGTGATTGCCATGTCCTTCTCCAGGGTATATCCCCAACCAAGGAACTGAACCCACATTTTCAGTGTCTCCTGAATTCCTGGAGGATTCTTTACCTGCTGAACCATAGGGGAATGCCTACCACTTTGTAAAACAGCAGTTTCTTTGTAAGAGAAAACTTTTTTATAACATTAAAATAATTAACACTTTCTCAAATTAATCTGAACTAATATTTTGTAAAAGAATTCTTCAAAACAGTTTTTCTTTGGAAAATGACAGTTTTATTTACATGGCACATGAAACAATTGCCAATGCCATTTCAAAAAAAAAATATAATACTTGCTATTACTCAAAGCAAGATATTATGTAAAGCTCTAATAATTAGGTCATTGTAGCGTAGTTCATAGGTCAAAAAATATTGCTAATAAATACAATAGAGGGTCTAAAAAAACTACTCTCATGAGAAAATTTATACAACAGAGACTGGGGGAGAAAATATAAACTTGCCAATAAATTGTTCTGAATTAACTGCTTTTTTATAAGAAATGCATAAATTCTGATTTAGCATTATCTACAGAAAGTATTTTCACTTGGCATGTAATTCTCAGTTTCAAAAACAAAAATGTAACATTTTTGTAGAAAATCCTGTAAATTAGCTTTATGACCTAAGTGTTTAAAAACATTTAAAAATAGGACACAAAATATACAAACCACATAGAAAAAGATTAATATATTTAGCTACTGAATACATTAAATATAATAAATCTCATCAGAAATAATAAGTAAACCAAGCAACATACATATGGAAGCTAATTTGCATTGCATAGTTAACTAATCAAAAGTTATAGCCAGTATATGAATATCTCATACAAATAAATAATGAAAATATGTGTGATCCAATTATAAATCAGCTATTCATAGAAGGAAAACAAAGTCAAACTCTTTAGATTTTGTGATGCTCTCAGTCTTCTTATAATCAGTGGAAAGCAAAACATTTTGAATTAAAAATATTTACAAAAAATTTGAATATATAACAGCAAATGCGGCTTAGGTGTCAAACAGGGGACACTTCACATAGTGGTGAAGGAGAGTAATTTGTAGAGCCACTTTTGTGAGTGACCTCAACAATAACAAAAGTATGTATTACCCTAAAATTCCACCTGTAGGAATATCACACAAACAAGAAAATACTCCAAGAATATTTATCACACTATCTTTTATAACAGTAACCACTTGGAAACACTGAATTTCTGTCAGGAGGAATGTGGACAAATGTCCTATGGTTTTTTTAACAGTGAAATGATAAATAGCAATGAATATGAATGAATTCAAACTTCATACACATATGAATATGGATAATCTAATCCAGAATCAAATGTTAATGAAGTAAGTTTTAGAAGGATGACAACTCCACAATATAATATATATATTTTATGGGTATATGTACATAGTCTGATATAAAAAATATTTTGGAATAATAAAATTCAAATTTGGAAAAGTTGATATTTGTATAAGGGGGTGAGCAAGGGTAAACAGGGCTCTTCATATATATCTGTAATACATTAAAAAACTGTCATATATAGGATTAAATTGTTAAAGTCAATAAATCTGGATTGTGGGTCTGAGGTAGTCTGTATTATTTTCTCCAGTAGCTCAATGGTTGATATTTTGGTAATGAAAGGAAGAGAGACAGAGGGAAAGACAGGGAGAGTGACAGAGGGAAAGAGAGGGAGAGTGGGAGGGAGGAGGAAGGAGAAATAGGGAGGGAGGGGAAAAGAGAGAACAGAAGAAGAAACAGAAGGCAAAACCCATTATGCCACTATACATTTTTAACTTGAATATGAAGTCTGTGACAAATACATTGAACGGCTGTTTTCAAGTGTGGTTTATCCAACCTTTGTTAAAGTTGATATATTGTATTACATGTGGGAAATGCCTATTTTATGTCTAGGTAATCAATTCCAATAGAAACCCAGCCATATAGTGTATTGTTCAGGCTACTTAAACCTGAATTCTAATAATCTTACTTTACTTTCATCTAATACATTCTCGAGACTTGTTCCCATTCTGCTTAACCCTTGTTTTCCTATATTTAACCATAAATGATTTATATCCTTAAGGTTCCCTGAAGTTTGGAGATACAGTGTTCTGTATTTTTGTTAGAACTCAGTTAAATATTATTTAGTTCTCAAATTCCATCATTTGGAATTAAGGTCTACATGGCATTTACAATATGTTTGGCTTTTAGACATATGTCTATTTCTTGCATTAGTGTATGAGCTAATGGAGGACAAAAACTTCATGTTTTGATTTTAGGTCCTCTCTTTTTCTTTGCACTATACTTTGTGGTGGTGTCCTTACTGGCTTAGTGACTAGAGATTAGGTGTCAATTGCGTCCACCTCTTCGTGACCCCATGGACTGTAGCTGCCAGGCTTCTCTGTCCATGGAATTCTCCAGGCAAGAACACTGGAGTGGGTTGCCATTCCCTTCTACAGGGGATCTTCCAGATGCAGGGATTGAACCCAGGTCTCCTTGCATTGTAGGCAGACTCTGCTATCTGAGCCACCAGCGATGCCCCATGAAAGTATTCTGTGCTACCATAAAGGTTTCATTTTTTTTTTTCCTTATACAAAAAGGAAACGAGAAAACTGCCATTCAGTTTGTACTTGTGCCAAAGTAAAGTGTATTTTTGTTCAAATCTAGAAAAGTAGTTTTCACAGACTTTTTTTTTTCCCCAGAACTTCTTTGCACTCTTATATCTTCTTTCATCATTTAGGAAGAATTGATAACTTTCTATATTCACTCTTTTATTAGCAAGGCATATATATTTGAAGCTAAATAACTGAAACATCTTAAAGGAAATAAAACTTAGAGATAATTGTCTTAAAGGCAAGAATCATTTTTCTCCATTGAGAGAAATTTCTAAGAAGTGTTTCTAAAATCTAGAATTCTCCTCAAAATGTTAAATGCTGATACTGCTGCTGCTAAGTCACTTCAGTTGTATCTGACTCTGTGCGACCCCATAGATGGCAGCACACCAGGCTCCCGTCCCTGAGATTCTCCAAGCAAGAACACTGGAGTGGGTTGCCATTTCCTTCTCCAATGCATGAAAGTGAAAAATGAAAGTGAAGTAGCTCAGTCGTGTCTGACTCTTCACGACTCCATGGTCTGCAGCCTACCAGGCTCCTCCGTCCATGGATTTTCTAGGCAAGAGTACTGGAGTGGGTTGCCATTGCCTTTTCCTGTTAAATGCTAAAGTTTAATAAAACAAAAATTATAGTTTTTTTAATTTTAAAAAATAGAGTGTGTAATAGTAGAAAGTGATAAAAGAGCAAGTTTATGACCACCAAAGGGATATAAATTACCTGTTAAAAGTGAAAACAAGAAATGGGAGATGGAAACCAGGAAGTATAAAAAGATGTGACCTATGTACAGGAGAAGATATTTCAGCAGATAAAGGCCCCTAAACCTTAGATTAAGGGATCTTAGGAAGGTATAGAGACATACCCAAGTTCTGGAAGAAGTCATGCAGTGTGAAACACATTTTCATTTTGTTCTAAGTTGTGAATTATCAAGATTCTTTCTGCGTGTTGCTACCAAAATTCTTCGATTTTGATAACTCACCATACCCACTTTCTCCCAACCAAGATGCAAATTCAAGCCATTAAGAAAGCAGAGAAGGATGTAAAATGAATTGAAAATGTGTTGGAAAACATAAACCCCAAACTATTTTTAGAGACTGATCGTGACTGCTTGGCACTTAAAATTTTAAATGCACAAAAATTGTAATTCCCAGAAATACATTGAACACTTTGAACATTTTCATAAGACATTAAAAGAAACACGTTTTTGATCAATTTGATGAATTTGTTATTTGAAAAATTCAGAAAAAAAGGCATGTTTGCTATATGATGGATTTATGGTTAGTGAAATAATCAGACTGCAATTTATTTTCAACACATTGACCTGACTTTCCTTGATGATATGTTTTTACAGTTTCAAAATTAATATGGAACCTCTGATTGGTGTGAAGTTTAATATAAGCTTTAATATAAATTTTTTATTATTAGGTATGTTTGGTATCTTAACAATCTCTTTGCCATTTGATATATTTGGTTCTTGATATGATAGCTGATTTCCAAGTGAAATATGGACATTTTAAGTATTATACTAGGGAATGCTTGATGCTACTTAAATATCATTTTAGCTGGTTTGTTTTGACACCAGACTGGCAGAGAGTGGTTGTCAAAATGTACTGTTGAGTGGGGTAGAAATTCAGGTTCCCTAGTGGGCCTCCAATGACACTGGAGAGGGAAGAACTCCCTAATACTCCCAATAGGGGAGAGGGCATTCCAGCTCCTATTAAGGATCCACTGATACCGCTGGGAAGGAGGTTACCTTGTTACTGTGGAGTACTGGTGAAAGCCCTAGCTGTCCCCTAGGCTTCCTCTGGCACCTGCCCTGGTGTGGAGAAGAGAGGCTTCATTACAGACAGGTGAGGGCAGAGATTCACTCTTTTCTTGAAATCTGTGCTGACACTTGGCTAAAATTCCCTGAGATGCTGACATCTAATTTGTGCACTTCTCTGTATGTATGTCACACTGTAGTAAGATATGCACCTTCTTATCACTTGGTGGGCTGAAATTCCTTACTCAGATGTTTAAAACCACCTCACAGAGGTGATTGGTACCCCTCCTGGTGAGAGTGGGAATCCAGGCATATGTACTGGTTAATTTTATGTGTCAACGTGGCTGGACCATGATACCCAGATATTTAGCTAAACATCCTGAATGTTTCTGTGAAAGAGTTTCGTTGTTTGTTGTTGTTTTTTGCTGAAGTTAACTTTTAAACGGGTGGACTTTAAGTAGATCGCCC
This sequence comes from Oryx dammah, assembly GCF_014754425.2. Taxonomy (NCBI): domain Eukaryota; kingdom Metazoa; phylum Chordata; class Mammalia; order Artiodactyla; family Bovidae; genus Oryx; species Oryx dammah. Next base: position 84,605,285 of record NW_024070202.1, read on the forward strand.
TGCACGGTGTGGGAAAGCCTCCACCAATCTGGCGAGGCCTTACTAGAACCCACTCAATAACAGCCAGGATTCTGTCAGCAGTGCTTCTTTGGGTTGCACCTCTTCCTGGAGTCTGCAGTCCTACTCCATCAGATTGGGATTCACCAAACCTCCACAATCATGTGAGTCAATTTCTTAAAATAAATCCTTTTCTTTGCATATGTGTGTATGCATATATACATCCTGTTTGTTGTGTTTCTCTGGAGAACCTTAAGACAGGCCTGCCAGCCCTTGCTGGATTGGACATAAATGGGGCTATCAGGTGTTTTCTGTGCTATTTGGGTGGAATACAGTGGTTATCTTTGAACAAAGTTTTGTGTTGTGCTAGGTTGCTCCTTCAGTGGTCCTTGTAGAGACGGTAGATACTAAGTGAAGGGAATGGAGTTTTTACCTCTATGGGTAAAACACACACACACACACACACACACACACACACCTCTGGTTTCCTGTGTGGTTTCTGGGTTCCTGCTGCCTGGAAGTCTGGGATACAGGCAGCAAGAAGATAATCCGTGGAATTTACCACCACGTGGCTCCTCTGTTCCTCAGTATTCTATATTTTGGATATTCATTGTCTGTAATAATTATGCTTTTTGTGCTTGTGTGTTCAGACACCTCTGACTCTTTGTAACACCATGTCCTGTAGCCCACCAGGCTTCTCTGTCCATGGAATTTTCTAGGCAAGAACACTTGAATGGGTTGCCATTTCCTACTCCAAAGCATCTTCCCAACTCAGGGACCGAGCCTGCATCTCTTGCGTCTCCTGCATTGGCAGGGGGATTCTTTACCACTACACTATCTGGGAAGCCAAATGAGGCTTTTCACCTTTCTATTTACTCCTTAATCCCTGTTCCCCCTCCCCTCCTCTGTTGCATCTTGCAGTAGTTCTTAGTATTTGAGTTAAATTTAATCTCTCTTGCACATTTGGTCATTTAATGTTAACTACTGACATGAGTCTTTCTGGTGTTTTTTTGTTTACTTGTTTTAGTAACCCCTTTCATAATTATTTACCTGTTTAGAATCCATTTATATACTGAGCAGAATTTCTGTTTGAGGTCTGAATATCACCCAATGCTTGTTTAAGAATATTATGTTGAGGTTTTGTGGTTTATTAATGATTTGAGAAGATTTTTTCAGCACCTCTAATACTTTATCATTTTCTAGTTGCATTTTATGATACTGTGCATTGTTTTGAAATTGCTAGTAAGTTTCTGAAACATCAGCAGTAATTATTTCCTGTAAGCAGTATTAAAGAATTTGAGCAGCTTCTCAGGTTTCTTAAATCAATATTGTAGTATTCCATTGGTACTAGTAAGTACAATTTCTTTAATGGATGGCATGTTTTGAGGGAGAGAGTATTAATTTCGAGGGACTCCTTTGTTTCTATAGAACTTTAAATGATCTCCTTGCTTCCTTTTTCACCTTACCACCTTCCTCTTCGAAGAAGTCTTTCTCTTCCCTATAACCAATGTCTTAGACTCCGGTCTTTGGATTAAGGCCCTTTTTCTCATACTCACTAATAGCGCAGAACTGCATTTAGTTCTGGAGGCCTGGTTTTGGTCATTGAACCTAGAATTCGCAGGAGTAGCAATCATGCAACAGATTCTTCTGAGGGTTGGATTCGTTCAGTCAGGGTTTTTCCTGAGTTCCCCGTGGATTTTCTCTTGCTTCCAGCTGGAGGCAGCTCTGTTTCTAAAGGTCAGGTATTACTTGTTCCACCTGGATCATCCAGGCCACTCTTCTTATTTCAAGGTCTGTAGTGTTAACTATATTTTGTAAATTCTCCTTTGATTTGCAATGTAACATTCATAAGTTCCAGGAGACATCTTTGGAGACCATCTGCCTACCACATAATTAATTTCAGATAATACCCATTTAGATAAATATTCCCCAGTTTCACTATTGAAATACTTCAGTATCCCCTATTGGATGCTAATTGATTATACTAAAAATTGCCCATTAAGTCATACACTGTCTCCCAACAGGCAGTGGATAACTGTATATGGAAAATCCATTAGAAAAGTACTTTTCCCATAAAATCCTCATTTAGCTTGTCTCCCCTTTTTCTGAGCAGTGCATTTGAAAATGTAGCTTTAATAATTATTGAGCTAACTCCTTTATTTATGAAAAAATGTATTTGTGATTTTTAGACTACCATGTGATATTTTTCTGAGTCTTTTCACCTGCCATGTTTCACTTTACACCTAATCAGCTCTAATAACACTATATATTTGTATAGTACTTTATAGTTCACAGGTGCTTAAAATATACAACCTAATTCCATCCTTAAATAATTGTGCTATTTTCAGGTAAAGAATATCAGAGATTCAGAGAACTTAATTTTGACCTGAAACCATATGACTCTTACCTACAACTGAAACTTAAGCACATGTTTCATTATGCCAAATTAATTTCTTTAAGTTAATCTATAGTTACCAAAAATATTTTGCTTTGCCAACCAGTTAAGCCAAATGTCTTTTTTGCAAAACTTTTTTTGTGCATACATTTTAGAAAAACTCTGGTCTTACATACATATTTTACTTAAAAATTTCAAACAATTTTTATAAGACATTATTTCTATTTTGAGAGTCCTTTTATCACAGTTTTTCTGAAATTAACTATAGGTGAAGCAGTTATTTACATTCTCAATATTATGCACTGTTTCAACTAAGTGAAGTCCAGGACATTTCCCTACTAAGAAGTTTCTCAAACACTTAAAATCTTCTATCAAATAGTTTAAGCGGTATTTATTGACTACCTGTTAAGCTATTTATTGACTATTAAGTCTCAGACTAAAAGTTGGAAGAATTAAATATGGGAAAGTCATGATCATTGCTTTCAAAAAATGACCTTTCAAGAAATAGGCAATCCTAATTCTACCTAAACTTTTTCAAATAATAAAGACGCAATTACTGTTTTGTCCTATTAAGAAAACCTGATTGGAAACAATTTATGACAAGTCAGTTTTCCTCATGAAATACTGATACAAAAGCCCTAAGCAAAATCATAGCATAACAAAACTATTAATAAACCGAGTTTGATATATCAGGGCTGTAAGATTGATAACAGGAATACAAATTGTTTTACATTACAAAATCAATAAGAAAAATATTTTTTACTATGTAACAAGATTCTCTTCTACTTTCCAATAACATTTTCCTTGCTTCCTTCTGAACCCTAAACAGCAGTATCCTCCAAATTCATATTTATACCAACTGCCTTTTCAAGGCAGTTTGTATCTTCTCTATCATGCTCCTCAGTGTCCACCAGCCTCCACCCTCTGCATGGTTTCATGGTCACTTTCACATTTTAGGTATCTGTTACAGCAGCAGCTCCACTTCCTAGTGTCAAAATTTGCCTTAGCTTTCTATTGCTGCCTAACAAATTACTACCAGCATAGGCGCTTAAAACTATACACCCAATTTATTGTGCCAGTCAGGTATCCATGACTAGCTTAGCTATCTTCTGCTTGGGAATCTCACAGGGTTATATTTGAATTGTGTTCTTGTTTGGAGGTTTTATTAAGTAAGGATCCATTTTGAAGCTCACTCAGGTTTTTGGCACAATGCAAATTTTTGTGTGTGTGTGTGTGTGTGTGTGGTTGTAAGACCTAGGCCCACAGCTTCTTGCTGTCTATTCCTAAAGGCCACATGCATTTCCTTGCATGTGTTTACTTTCCTAACATGGTCTCCTAAGCCAGCAGTGAGAGTTTCTAGCCCATAAAGTCCTATAAAAGGCAGTGTAGCCCTGGCAGGCTACCGTACATAGAGTAGGACATGACTGAAGTGACTTAGCATAGCACAGCCATGGGAGTGACAGTCCATCACTCTTACCTTATTCTTTTGGTTAGAAACAAGACATAGGTTCTACCTACACTCAAGATAAGGGGATTTCACAATACCTGAAACAGTGGAAACAGTGGCTGACTTTATTTTTCTGGGCTCCAAAATCACTGCAGATGGTGACTGCAGCCATGAAATTAAAAGACACTTATTCCTTGGAAGGAAAGTTATGACCAGCCTAAACAGCACATTAAAAAGCAGAGACATTTCTTTGTCAACAAAGGTCTGTCTAGGAAAGGCTATGGTTTTTCCAGTGGTCATGTATGGATGTGAGAGTTGGACTATAAAAAAAGCTGAGAGCAGAATTGATGCTTTTGAACTGTGTTGTTGGAGAAGACTCTTGAAAGTCCCTTGGACTGCAAGGAGATCCAACCAGTCTATCCTAAAGGAGATCAGTTCTGGGTGTTCCTTGGAAGGACTGGTGTTGAAGCTGAAACTCCAATACTTTGTCCACTCGATGCAAAGAGCTGACTCATTGGAAAAGACCCTGATGCTGGGAAAGATTTAGGGCAGGAAGAGAAGGAGACGATAGAGGATGAGATGGTTGGATGGCATCACTGACTCAGTGGACATGGATTTGGGTGGACTCCGGGAGTTGTTGATGGACAGGGAGGCCTGGCTTGCTGCAGTTCATGGGGTCTCAAAGAGTCAGACAAAACTAAGCAACTGACTGAACAGGAATGTTTGGATCACCTTTTGGTCTGACTTCTGCACTCTAAAATGTGATTTTCTGAGAATTTTTAACTTGATGTGTTGAATTTTGTCAAAGGCTTTTAGTATATTACTGAATCAATCTTATTTTTCTTACTGTTAAGCTGGAAAACTTTACTGATAACATCAGGTTTCTCTTACATTCTAAGATAAACCTCACTTGATCAAGGTGTATTATATTTTTATATATTTTAAGGTCTGATTTGAAAATTTTGTGTGAGGCCTTTTGCATATAAGCTCCTGTGAATTATTTTTTCCTTGTAATATCTCACATTTTAATATCACAGTTAACCCTAGCCTTATAAAATTAGAATCAGGATATGTTTCCTTTTTTTCTGTATTTTAAAAAATTTACAGGTTTGGCATTAATTTGTATTTTTATTATTACTGTAATTGGCTACTGAAACAATCCAGCCCTAGAGTTTTCTTAATGGGAGTTTCCTTAATTAAAAATTGTACACATATTTATTACTATGCAGATTTTTAAAATGCACTTTGTGTCAGTTTCAGAAACTTTGTGCCTTTTAAGGAAATTTTTCATTTCATCTGTTGAAATTATTGAGAAAGTTTCATAATATTCCCTTATTCTTTTGATATGTGTAAGAATTGGAGTTATAACCTTACTTTCCTTTCAAATACTGCTAATTTGTATCTTGTTTCTAATATGGACTGAATATGCCTTCAAAATTCACGTGTAAAGCCCTAACCCTCAGTGGTATTGGGATGGGGCCTTTGGAAGGTAATTAGGTTTAGAGGCGGTCTTGAGGGTTGAGCCTCCTGTTTTAGGGTTAGTGCCTTTAAAAGAAAAGGAAGAAGCACCAGAGTTGTCACTTTTATTTATGTGAGGACACAGTGAGAAGTCAAGGCTTACCTGCAAGCCAAAAGGAGGCTCTTCTCAGAATCAAATCATGCTGGCATCTGATCTTGGACTTCCAGCCTCAAGAACTGTGAAATACCTGGTATGTGGTATTTTGTTATGGCAGCCTAGGGAGACTATTACAGTTTCTTCTTTTATGTATTATTTCTGGGGTTTTATCAATGTTATGAATTGGTTGAGATAACCAATTTATTCTTTGTCTTTCCCTATTGGTTGTCACTTTTATTTTGAATTCTGCTCCCATAATTAATTTTTCTACAACTTTCTTTAGTGTTAGATTTCATTTTCTAGATTAATAGAGTATATAGATTTTCATCCTTTGCAACATGGATATTTAGTTCTGTTTTCTTCTATTCACTGCTTTCAAATATTCGTTTGAAACTATTTTAAAGCATTTAAAAATTTCTCTTGTGATTCCTCCTTGACTTATGTTTCTTTGTTGTTCAGTTGTGTCCAACTCTTTGCAACCCCATGGACTTCAGCATGCCAACCTTCCCTGTCCTTTTCTGTCTCCCAGAGTTTCCTCAGATTTGTTATTTCCCACATGTATGGGAGTCTCCATATGTGTAGGGAATTTTTTTTGACATGACTGTTAACTGATTTTTGGTTTTTAAGTATGATTGTGTCCATGTGAGAAAATAGTCAATCTAAGTGAACATTCCAAATGTACTTTAAAATGTAGTCAAAATGCATTGAATATAGTAATCTGTAAAAGTTAGTTCAAGAGATTGATACTAGGTTTTTAGATTTTCTATATAGTTATTTTTTTGTTTACTGATCAATTAGCTATTAAGGAAAGCTTGTTAAATCTTCAATATTATTTTAAATTTGTCTTTATGCTTTAGTTCTTTCCATTTATGCTTCATGAATTTTGATACTTTAATAATATTTCATTTTCCTAGTAAATCACACCTGATTTTTGTATAATGTTCAAGTCTTATTTTGCATTGAGGTCTCATATGCCTGATATTAAAATAGCCAGGCCACTTCTTTATGCTTGATGGTGGTTAGGTATTTTATTTTCCATTCAGTTGTTTTCAACATGTCTGTGTTTTCATTTAAAATTTGTTGTATAAATAGTATCTAATTATATTTTTAAAATCCAGTTCACAGACTCTCTAAAATAGGATGTTAAATCTTACTGTTTGGTACTTAGAGTTAACTATATCATCTTGTTAACTGCTTAATTTTCATTCTATTTTTGGTTTGTCTGTTCTTGATTTCTTACCTTCTTTTGGGTTATTAAATTTTTACTGTCCCTTTTTTTTTTCATGTACAGTCTCTAGTTGTACTTTATTATTTTTAGTTGTTCTAGACTTATGCATCCTCATCTTCTCACAGTCTACTTTTGATCAAGTCCTCCAATGTTTAACTCCTCATGTGACATTTCACACTTCTCAATTTTCACTAAACTCTTTGTATTTCCCACTTTTACCTTCCATTGTTTTGCTTCTAACTTTCCATTTTACAAATGTAATAACCCTTTAAACTCTATAGTAATTCTGCTGATATGTCCTGCATCTTTGTGACTCATGTATTTTTAACTTCCACATATATTTTAATACCATTTTATTGGACTTTCAAGTAGTAAATTATGAGAAAGTATATTCTTATTTAATTGCCCACATATTTATCGTGTTTTTCCTTCTTTTTCATGGATGAAATTTTTTTCTGTATGATGTCATTTATCTTCAACCTGAAAGGTACCCTGTAGTTTCCATTATAGTACATTATCTCTGCTTGCAGGAAATATTCTTATTTGTTTAGTCTCATTAAAAAAAAAGTTTATTATTGATATATAATACTAGAATTATGTTTTTTTTCATTTTTGTTTTGGCCATTTTAAAGATTTTATTCTGTTGCTTTCCCAGGGAAGTCAGCTGTCACTATTATCCTTGTTTCCTAGTAGAACATGTTTCTTTTATCTCTGACTGCTTTAATTTTTTCTTTACATCTGGTGTCCAGCTGTATGACTCTGATATGCCTAGATATCATTCTGTTTATAAATTTATCTTGTGAGTTAGTGATAGTCATACAGTTTTTCAAGTTATATGTCATTATATGTTATATATGTTATATTATTAACAGTGTTGTATTTCTCCTGTACAGAAAGGTGATTAAGTTATACATATACATGTGTCTACTCTTTTTCAAAGTCTTTTCCCATTTATATTATTATAGAATGTTGAGCAGAGTTCCCTGTGCAATATAGTAGGCCCTTTTTGGTTATCTGTTTTAAATATAGCAGTGTGTACATGTGAATCTCAAACTCCCAATCTATTCCTCCTTTCCCCCCTACCCCATTGTTAACCATAAATTTATTCTCAAAGTCTGTGAGTCTGTTTCTGTTTGATAAATAAGTTCATTCCTATCATTTCATATCTTAAAGTTATTTTCTAACTTTGTTCTCAGACATTCTGACATCCCAGTAGTATGCAGAACAATTTGTCCCATAGTTTACAAAAGCATTGTTAACTAATTGGTATGCCTCTTAGTTCTTTGATTTGTCTGTTACTATGTCCGGTTTGATAAGCCCATTCAATACACTTTTCATTTCTGATATTTTACCTTTTGGATATAAAATGTGCTGTTGATTCTTTTTGACAATTTTTATTACTCTGAAGATATTTTATATTGTCTCACTCATTAAGAATCTATTTTTATCATATTTTATATAGTTCTTAAAATATTTAAAATCTTTATCTGCTAAATTCATTGTCATCTGGTTCATCGTAAATTCTGTTTCTATTGCCTATTTTCTTGATTATGATTCATAGTTTTAAGTCTATTAATTTTGATGGAATGTTGGACATTTGGATAATGGAGGATCTCTTACTATTTTTCTCTGAAGAATCTTGATTCTTAGAATAGCAGACAGTTGAAATTGTCGGTGATGAGTTTGGACTTGGATAGTTTTGTTCTTGTACTTTTTTCTTAAGCACCTCTTCCTTGGCTGGGCTCAACTCTTTTGTGAGTTTCGTCAGGGCTTCACTGGGTCTTGTGAGAGCAGATCTGAGACACAGTTCTTATTCCTAAGGTGCCTCACAGGGAAGATAGAGATATTAAGAAGATGTAAAAGACACATGTTTACTATGAGCTGCCCTGGTGGCTCAGATGATAAAGAGTGTGCCTACAGGATACCTGGATTTGGTCTCTGGGTTGGGAAGACCGCTGGAGAAAGGAATGGCAACCCATTCCAGTATTCTTGCCTGGGAAATCTCATGGACAGAGGAGACCATCCATGAGATCACATAGAGTCAGACACGGCTGAGTGACTAATATTTTCCCTTTCATTTTATTTACTATGATGCCAAATCCTGATTGCTGCTTCCTCAGTTCGCTGGGACAGGGGTGCTCTTCTTGGGTTTTATTTACTTGTGGCCACATTGGGAAACTACCTCAAGCCATGAAACTGTGGTGGCGGGCCCACCTCATTATCTCCCTTCTTTGAGACATCATTCTGATACTGCCTATTGTCCAATTAAAAAAAAAAGTTTCATAAATTTTGAATAGTATTATGGCTGTTTATAGTGCATACTGGGCTTCCCAGATGGCACTACTTGGTAAAGAACCCACCTGCCAATGCAGGAGACTTAAGAGATGTGGGTTCAATCCCTGGGTTGAGAAGAACCCCTGGAGGAGGGCACAGCAACCCACTCCAGTACTCTTGCTTGGAGAATTCCATGAATAGCGGATCCTGGAGGGCTACAGTCCATAGAGTCGCAGAGAGTCAGACATGACTAAGTGACTTAGGGCACACATTATTAGGGCTTCCCTTGTGGCTCAGACAATAGTCAGCCTGCAATGCAGAAGACTGCATTTGATCCCTGGATTGGGAAGATCCCCTGGAGAAGGGAATGGCTGCCCACTCCAGTATTCTTGCCTAGAGGATTACATGGACAGAGAGGCCTGGTGGGCTACAGCCCATGCTGTCCAAAGTGTTGGACACAGCTGAGCTACTAACATATAGTGCATATTAACAGTTTTTCCTTTCTGGCTGAAAGCAGAGTTGTTCATCTTTTTTACTTATTTGCTGAATCAAAAAAAAAAGTATTTTTTTAGCATCGACATAATATTTAAATTAACCAATGATAATAATTATTAATATAATTGTCATTTTGTGCCACAACACATAGGGAATTGTAGTAAAATAGGAAAGATATTTTTAAATTTTAGTAAGGGCATGTTTTCTCTAAGAACTGAAAATTTGCTCCCATGACCTACTTAAGGCCAACCCAAACCTTAATTCAGAGAGTAAATTGGATAAAATGGCAATTAATTGGCAGTACCTGCTGGAGAATCGTGTTGAGGTCACAGAAGAAATATCCACTGTTATGAGAGGAGTTTATCACTCATTGGCATGCAGCCTCAAAGAATAGTGTTAGTATATTATGTATTATAGTATATCATAATTCTTGCATTGCTCATCTACATAAAATATAGAGACAAATGTCTCACTCACGATAGGAATACTTGGGACATATTTGTTGTATGAAAATGTACACTATTCTATTACCAGATACTGTGATCCAGTTGTAGAGTACATCATTCTCCTCAAATTACAGAAAATCAACCTTAAAAGTAATCTTTCTTAGATATAAAAAGGCATCTCAATCACCATTAAATACACGATAATTTCAAGACTTACAGATTCTGACAAGAGTTGTCACCTTGTCCCAACAAAACCCATTGTGCACTGCTGGAATCTTTGCTTCTTTTGTTTACATCCTGTTAATATCAGTTCATGTTAGCAGTTACTCACTGGTTGGTATGCAGATTAGTTTTGAATGTGGTCAGCTATAAGGAGTTTGAAATGATACTAGGATTAGAAAATACTTCAGGAGTTTTGCAAGTTGCCTAAGATATTTGATTGACCAAGTTTGACAATAAATTTAGCAATGAACAGAAGAATGCCTGATTTTGTTCAGCTGTCATTTAAAAATGTGTCAATACATACTAATATTTGACTTCACATTAAGGATAAGTTGATTAAGAATGATTATTTTCCTTTTGGAATTGAGAAGAGAGGTTAGGTAATTTGCATCAGGTCTCATGGGTGGTTGAGTTCACAGTCAAGATTTCTGAATCCAAAGGCAGGCTTTTTCCTGTCTACTATACTGTCCTTTACTCTAGCAAACATTTCCTTGCATGGAGAAAGGAAATAATTCCTTTCCTACTCAGGTTTATATGTTTTTTTAACCTTATTCTAGCAGCCAGGTTTTTTTCTGTTTTTTTGTTGGGTTTTTTTTTCAGATTTCTATTTGGATGGCATACTTATGGTCCTACATTGGTATATTATAGAGAAGTATGTGTATTGCCATGTGTATTCAGATGGTAATCCCTGAAAATTGCTTTTGGCTAAAAAGTTCATTATAAATGTAAGATACCATTAGTACAATGTGGAAATATTCAGTGGTTAATAACCATTTAAAGTATTCTCTCTCCTTCATGAAGCAGCTATTATCCATAACCTATAAGATATTTTCTGGTGGATCAGATGATAAAGAATCCACTGTAGTACCAGAGACCTGGGTTTGATCCCTGAGTTGAGAAGATCCCCTAGAGGAGGTTATGGGAACCCACTCCTGTATTCTCGTCTGGAGAATCCCCATGGATAGAGAAGGCTGGCAGGCTATAGTCCACAGGGTCGCAAAGAGTTGGACACAACTGAGCAACTAAGCACAGCACAGCACAAAACATAAGATTTTCAAACAGTAGCTACTCCACTTGGTTTCACATTGCAGAGGAAAGCCCTTCTCATTCAAATATTTTGGTATGTTAGGAAACAAAGGGCTCTGGTTTAGGGAAAAGGCCAGAAAAATAGGATTAATTATTTTTCAATAGGTGGATTTCTGTTATGGGATCTGAGAGTTGATATAATACAGACCTTGTTCATTACTTTAAAAGTTGCAAATAGAATGGCAGTCATGTTTACTTGAAGTTACTTTTACACTTAAAAAGACAAACTTCCCCCAAGTGTGTGTGCTTCAGAGTATTTGGAAACCACAATATGAAATTATTCATTATTAAATTACCAGGGCTTCAAATAGAAACTTCAGTTCAGTTCAGTCACTTAGTCGTGTCCAACTCTTTGCGACCCCATGAATCGCAGCACGCCAGGCCTCCCTGTCCATCACCAACTCCCGGAATTCACTCAGACTCACGTCCATCAAGTCCGTGATGTCATCCAGCCTTGAAAGTGATAAATTTTCTTGAAAAATATATAGCAGATCCATTAATGTAGGTCCTCATTAGTGTATTTCTATTGCACCTCCTTTAGCATTCACAGCATTGTTTAACTCTCAATAAGAATGTAGACTATTATTTGAGAGAGGATGAGTATAAAGTTTGGGGGGCATAGATATCCTTGTAAAGATCTCAGCTTTGTATTTAACCTTAGTGTGAGGTGAGACAAGTTATTGAATCTCTGAGCCACAATTTGATAATTTTTGTTAAAGAAAAATAAGGTTAATGTTTAAGAGTTTAAAGCATGTATCAAAAATAAGAGTTTAAAACATGCATCAAAAATACATTATAAGCTAATTACCTCTGAAAAAAGGGCATTCAGTAAAGAATGGACATTATTACATTCGTCAGTGTTGCCTAGTTGTATGACCTTTGAGAAACAAGAAACAAGGTTACATTTTCTGTTTCAATTTTCCTAACTGTTCAATAAAGTTGAAACAACACCAGCCTCTTTTCTACCTTGAAAGAATGAAAATATCAGACATAAGTTGCTGGTTGCTGGCTTGATGCCCAAACCCTTCACTTTAATTCTCTTGGGAATTAACAAACTTGAAGTGAAAAGAAAAAAGATTTTTTTTTTAAACTCAGAAAAGAGCACTAAAACACTGGATAGAACCTTATTTTCTTTACCTGCAACTAGCTTTTATCTATAAAAAGTATGCTAGGGAGAATTTGTAATACCTATACACAACACAATAAAGAATCTACCTTCAGTGGGGGAGAGGAAGGTTTGATCCCGGGGTTGAGAAGATTCCCTAGAGAAAGGAATGAAACATACTCCAGTATTCTTGCCTGGAGAAATCCATGGACAGAGGAACTTGATGGACTATAGTCCATGGGGTCACAAAGAGTCAGACATGACTGAGTGACTAACACTCCTCTAACACTCCTTACAAAATGCAGACACACACAGACCCAATGACATATTCTGTGTGTTAACTTTCTTTGAGTTATCTAAGCAACTAGAAAGTTATTTTTATATCTTGTGCTAGTGATATACAGCTTTTATATCTTTCTGCCAGCTAAGTTCATTCACTTCAATCATTCAGTCGTGTCCGACTCGTTGCAACCCCATGAACTGCAGCACACAAGGCTTCCCTGTCCATCAACAATTCCAGGGTTTGCTCAAATTCACGTCCATCCAGTTGTGACGCCATCCAATCGTCTCATCCTCCGCCGTCCCCTTCTCTTCCTGCCTTCAATCTTTACCAGCATCAGAGTATTTTCCAATGAGTCAGTCTTTTCATCAGGTTGCCAAAATATTGGAGTTTCATCTTCGGCATTAGTCCTTCCAATGAATATTCAGGACTGATTTCTTTAGGATGGACTGGTTGGATCTCCTTGCAGTCCAAGGGACTCTTGAGAGTCTTCTCCAATACCACAGTTCAAAAGCATCAATTCTTTGGCGCTCACCTTTCTTTATAGTCCAACTCTCACATTCATACATGACTACTGGAAAAACCATAGCTTTGACTAGACGGACCTTTGTTGACAAAGTAATGTCTCTGCTTTTTAATATGCCATCTAGGTTGGTCATAGCTTTTCTTTCAAGGAGTAAGTGTCTTTTTGATTTCATGGCTGCAGTCACCTTCTGCAGTGATTTTGGAGCCCCCCAGAATAAACTCTGACACTGTTTCCATTGTTTTGCCATCTATTTGCCATGAAGTGATGGAGCCAGATGCCATATCTTAGTTTTCTGAATGTTGAGCTTTAAGCCAACTTTTTCACTCTTTCACTTTCATCAAGAGGCTCTTCTCTGCTTACTGCCATAAGGATGGTTTCATCTGCATATCTGAGGTTATTGATATTTCTCCCAGCAATCTTGATTCCAGTTTGTGCTTCATCCATCCTGGCATTCACATGATGTACTCTGCATTAAGTTAAATAAGCAGGGTGACAATAAACAGCCTTTACGTATTCCTTTCTTAATTGGAATCAGTCTATTGTTTAATGTCTAGTTGTAACTGTTGCTTCTTGACCTGCATATAGATTTCTCAGGAGGCAGGTCAGGTGGTGTGGTATTCCCATCTCTTGAAGAATTTTCCACAGTTTCATATGATCCACACAGTCAAAGGCTTTGGTGTGGTCAGTAAGACAGAAGTAGATGTTTTTCTGAAACTGTCTTGCTTTTTCGATGATCCAATGGATGATGACAGTTTGATCTCTGGTTCCTCTGGTTTTCTAAATCCAGCTTGAATATCCTGTTTTCACAGTATACTGTTGAAGGCTAGCTTGAAGAATGTTGAGCATTTCTTTGCTAGCGTGTGAGATGAGTGCAATTGTGTGGTCATTTGTACATTCTTTGGCATTGCCTTTCTTTGGGATTGGAATGAAAACTGCCCTTTTCAAGTCCTGTGGCCACTGCTGAGTTTTCCAAATTTGCTGGCATACTGAGTGCAGCACTTTCACAGCATCATCCTTTAGGATTTGAAATAGCTCAACTGGAATTCCATCACCTCCTTTAGCTTTGTTTGTAGTGATGCTTAAGGCCCACTTGACTTCACATTCCAGGATGTCTGGCTCTAGGTGAGTGATCACACCATCGTAGTTATCTGGATCATAAAGATCTTTTTTGTATAGTTCTTCTGCATATTCTTACCACCTCTTCTTAATATCTTCTGCTTCAGTTAGGTCCATACCATTTCTATCCTTTGCTGTGCCCATCTTTGCATGATATGTTCCCTTGGTATCTAATTTGAGGAGATCTCTAGTCTTTCCCATTCTATTGTTTTCCTGTATTTCTTTGCATTGATCACTAGGTAAGGCTTTCTTATCTCTCCTTAGTATTCTTTGTAACTCTGCTTTCAAATGAGTATATCTTTCCTTTTCTCCTTTGCCTCTTGTTTCTCCTCTTTTCTCAGCTATTTGTAAGGCCTCCTCATACAACCATTTTTCCTTTTTGCATTTCTTTTTCTTGGGGATGGTCTTGATCACTGCCTCCTGTACAATGTCACGAACCTCTGTCCATAGTTCTTCAGGCACTCTATCAGATCTAATCCCTGGAATCTTTGTCGCTTCCACTGTATAATCAGGGGGTTTGATTTAGGTCATACTGAATGGCCTAGTGGTTTGCCCTGCTGCTTGCTGCTGCTGTCGCTCAGTCGTGTCCAACTCTGCGACCCCATGGACTGCAGCCCACCAGGCTCCTCCATCCCTGGGATTTTCCAGGCAGAAGTACTGGAGTGGGGTGCCATTGCCTTCTCCAGTGGTTTGCTCTACTTTTTTCAATTTAAGTCTGAATTTGGTGATAAGGAGTTCATTATCTGAGCCACAGTCAGCTCCCACTCTTGTTTTTGCTAGCTGTTTAGAGCTTCTCCATCTTTGGCTGCAAAAAATATAATCAATCTGATTTCAGTGTTGACCATCTGGCGATGTCCATGTGCCATGTCTTGTCTTGCATTGTTGGAAGTGGGTGTTTGCTATGACCTGTGTATTCTCTTGGCAAAACCCTGTTAGCCTTTGCCCTGCTTCATTTTGTACACCAATGCCAAATTTGCCTTTTACTCCAGATATCTCTTGATTTTTGCATTCCAGTCCCTTGGAAAGGATACCTTTTTTGGATGTTAATTCTAGAAGGTTTTGTAGGTCTTCATAGAACCATTCAACTTCAGCCTCTTCAGCATTACTGATTGGGGCATAGACTTGGATTACTGTGATATTGAATGGTTTGCCTTGGAAACGAACAGAGATCATTCTGTTTTTGAGATTGCATCAAGTACTTCATTTTGGACTCTTCTGTTGACTATGATGGGCTACTCCATTTCTTCTAAGGGATTCTTGCCCACAGTAGTAGATATAATGGCCATCTGAGTTTCATCTGTTAGCTAGAAGTTAACAAAAACCAAGGTTCATTCAGGAATTCACATGAAATGCCTGGTCCACTATATTTTTTGTCCCATGTTCCCAAGCACTGTTTTATCCAGAATAAAATGTTTCAAATAACACCTAGTGTTATATATGGGATATCTGTGTTTACTGTAGTCTATTCCTTATTAATCATTTATATGAATTGTTTTTAACATTCAACTCATTTTTCCCCTGGCTTTATTGAGACAGAAATGAAAAAAAAAAATTGTGTATGTTTAGGGTGTGCAGATTTTGCATAAGGAAAAGGCAACCCACTCCGATGGGATTTTCCCTGGTAGGCTACAGTCCATGGGGTCGCTAAGAGTTGGACTCGACTGAGCGACTTCACTTTCACTTTTTACTTTCATGCATTGGAGAAGGAAGTAGCAATCCATTCCAGTTTTCTTGCCTGGAGAGTCCCAGGTATGGAGGAAACTGGTGGGCTGCCATCTATGGGGTCACACAGAATTGGTCATGACTAGAGACACAGCAGCAGCAGTAATCTTATTCCATTGATCTATGTGCCTGTTTTAATACCAGGCCCATACAGTTTTTATTACTATAGGCTTGTAATGTAGTTTGAAATCAGGAAACATAGTGTCTCCAACTTTGTTACTCTTTTTTAAGATTGCTTTGGCTATTTGGGGCCTTTTGTGGTTCTATACAAATTGTTCTATAGGATTGTTCTATTTTGGGGAAAAAATAACATTGAAGTTTTGATGGGGATTGAACCTGTGGATTGCTTTGGGTAGTCTGAATATTTTAATAATATTGTTCCAATCTATGACCATGGAATCTATTTATTTATGTCTTTAATTTCTTTCATCAACATCTTAATTTTCAGTGTGCAGTTCCCCCCACCCCTTTGGTTATAAATGTTTCCCAGGTATTTTATTATTTTCAATGCAGTTGTGAATGGGATTGCTTTCTTAAGTTCTTTCAGATTATTTATTAGCAGTGGGTAGAAACACAATTTTGTATATTGAATTTTTGTAGCTTGAAACTTCACAGAATTTTAGTTCTAACAGTTTTTCATGGAGTCTAATTATATATGTGATGTATATTTTGTGTGTATATATATATGTACATATATGCAAATATATATACATATATGTACATATATATACATTTGTGTTTATATACATACACATACCAATTATCTGGGCACTCTGTGGCTGTCACAGCTGTTTCATGTTGTTAAAGAATTGGTGATCAAAACAGTTATACCACTTGGGGACCTAAAATGAGGACCTAAAATGTGAAGTAGACAGCCCATGAGGTGTGTGTGTGTGTGTGTGTGTGTGTGTGTGTGTGTGTGTGTGTCTGTTCATGTAGGAGAAATATATAATAGACACAAAAACAAATAGCCAAATAAACAAAATCAATCAACCTTACTCTCACTCTCTTGTCCTTTCCTTTCTCCCCCACCATCCCTTTCTAATAAAGTAGAAAAATATCAGCACAGATTTGCATAAATTTGAAGGGTGAACCGTTAAATTACCATTTGTTACAGAGTTCCTGGCATGTAAAACAGAAAGTTCAAATGCCTGTTTGGGATATGATAGTTGAAATAATCCATGAAGAAGCTAATTTGGAGGAGGCGGATGAAAACAAGGCATTGTCAAAAACTAGTCACTGGATGAACAGGATCCAGAAATAACAATTAACCTGAAAACCTATGTGGCATAATTAATATCTGAATCCAGTGGAATTCAGATCAGTGGTAAAATATGAAGGATTTTCAGAAAATGGTTTTTGTCCAAAAATTTGGCTTCATGGAAAATGTATAGATGGTACTTAAGGCCTTATGACATTAACCATCAAGGGATGGTTTTCTGGTTCAACTTAACATTAAGATTTAGACTATGTTAGACCACATTTGGCACCAGTCTACTCAGAGATCGAGATTAGCTCCCACAGCATGGTCTTCCCCTTCAGTGAATATCCTTGAAGCAGTCCATATGGAACCAGTAGAAGAGTCCCACAGGCAGGAATTGCTTGTTTTGAAATCCTTGTATTATCTAAAAGCCAAAAACCTTGTTATATTTCCAGAGGCATTGTTTCTGGGGGCTGTACAAGGGATATGATCATTTACAAGAGGCACTGAATGTCATTGCACTTAGAGAATCTCAAATCACATTGTCCAGAGATATTTTATTTCATATATGCTTCCTCCCATTCCTGAAAAAAATTACCAATCAGGCATCATTTTTATGTAAAGTAATATTGCCTAGTAATTTTGTTCATAATGTCATCCTTGTAATGTCAAAAACTAGAGTGGGACACTAAACTGAAGGGCAGGTTCTCATACAAAGGAAAAAAGGGGCTTTGCTGAAGCTTTGCTCATAGATTCCCTGTAGATCATAACATCTGGGGGGAAAAGAGTTCCCGTAGAGATAACTGCCGTGCCAAGAATCTAATTCATAAATATGTCTGCAATGTTTGAACAACAGTGAGGAGCCAAGAAGTCAGACTCTTAATAAAAGGTGGGTAGAGTTAGATGATATTGACCTTTATAGACATTAGAACACTTTGATTTTGACTTAAGTGTAAGCAGATAGCAAGTAGTTTAGAGAATGAGCTTGTAGTTGATATATTCCAAGCAAGAAGTTTGTCATGAAAGTAAATATGCAAGAAAAATGTCTACTTTATTTTGCTTTTACCTTAATCATTATGTGTTAAAATGTTAGAATTCCTTCATATTCCTTCCTTAATATCTTATTAGTTTTTAAATTTTTTATTGATGTATAGTTGATTTTAAAATATCAGTTTTAAATATATAACATAGTAATTATTTTTATAGATTATACTTCTTTAAAGTCATTATAAACTAATGGCTGAATTTCCCTGTGCTGTTATCCTTGTATATCCTTGCATATTTTATACAGTTGTTTGTCTCTTAACTTTCATACACCGATCTCTCCCCTCCCCACTTCCCTCTCCCTTGGGAGAACCACTCGAATGTACTCTATATCTCTGAATCTGTTTTCTTATAGACAATCATTTGTTTTACTTTTTAGGTTATACATATGGTAGTAACAGTTTATCTTTGTCTGACTTAAGCACAGTACCCTATATAAGTCCATCCACATTGTTGTAAATGGCAGAATTTCATTGTTTTTTGTGGCTGAGTAATATTTCTTTGTATAGGTATACACCACATTTTCTTTTTCCATTCATCTGTTTATGGGCACTTAGGTTGTTTCCATATCTTGGCTGTTGTAAATAATGCTGCTGTGAACATTGGGGTGCATTTTGTTCCTAACTATTGTTTTAATTTTCTTAAGATATATACTGGACAGTAGAATTGCTGGATTATATGGTAGTTCCATTTTTTGTTTTTTGAAGAACTTCCATACTATTTTCCATATTGGCTGCACCAATTTACAGTCCCATCAACTGTGTGCTAGAGTTTTCTTTTCCCTACACCCTTGCCAACATTTGTTATTTATAAATTTTTTGAGGATAAATAACTATTTTGACAGGTGTGAAGTAGTATCTCACTGTGGTTTTGCACTTCTCTAATTAGTGGTGTTGAGTATATTTTCATTTGCCTGTCGGATATCTCTATATCTTCCTTGGGGGAAAATACCTATTCTGGTCTTCTGGCCAATTTTTTATACTGAGTTGTATGAGCTGTTTATATATTTTGCATATTAACTGCTTATTGATAATATCATTTATAATTTTTTTTCCCATTCAGTAGGTTATCTTAGGTATCTAAGATAGCCTTTATGTCACTCTTAATGGTTGTTCATATTTGGACCTTGGGGACCCAAGATTGGTATTTAAGGTACAGTCATAAACTTTTTATTTTTGAAAAGTAGTTTGGTAATGTAGTGGAACTTACTAATAGAGTAAATGTGGTAAAAAAACTAAGTAGGCTTCTGATATATTTGTTTCTATGAAAGTGCACATAAAGCAACATTGTTCTCATACCTTATTTGTTTTCTCATACCAGTTTCTCCACTTCATTTTAAATATGCCTCTCTATACAATCTAAAAAGTATAAGCTTGGTAGGAAAGCCATGTTAATATTTTGATCTTTGCTTTAGTTCAGAATAACTTCATCTAGTTGAATAGTCTCCATTGGTTTTATTTGCAGATATTTTCAATCCTGTTTACACCTATTTTGGGGCTAGAAGCAGTCAAATTATCCAGATTCATTATATTATTTTTGCATATCTACTTATAACCTTGGTAAATTTTTCTTGGTCTTTTTTAGTTGTAATTGCCAAAATCAATGGGGAAGCAGTTAGCACCCATTAGATGTTTAGATTTTCCCAAACACTGTTACTAGAGATATATGTTCAGGAAGAACTTTAAAGTTATCACAGAAGATAATTTACCAAACATAAGGAAAAGGTGAAAATAATAGGTGAACAGATAGGAAATCTAAAGCAAGTGAAGTGAAGTCGCTCAGTCATGTCCGACTCTCTGCGACCCCACAGACTGTAGCCTGCCAGGTTCCTCCATCCATGGGATTTTCCAGGCAAGAATACTGGAGTGGGGTGCCATTGCCTTCTCCAGGAGATCTTCCCGACCCATGGATTGAACCCGGGTCTCCCACATTGTAGGTAGATGCTTTACCATCTGAGCCATCAAGGAAGCTCAAAAAAGCAAGTAAATGAAAATTGTTTTTGAATTATTTATGTAATCTTAAATGTTACAGGAGATCAGTCCTGGGTGTTCTTTGGAAGGTATGATGCTAAAGCTGAAACTCCAGTACTTTGGCCACCTCATGTGAAGAGTTGACTCATTGGAAAAGACTCTGATGCTGGGAGGGATTGGGGGCAGAAGGAGAAGGGGAAGACAGAGGATGAGATGGCTGGATGGCATCACTGACTCGATGGACATGAATCTAAGTGAACTCCGGGAGTTGGTGATGGACAGGGAGGCCTAGTGTGCTACAATTCATGGGGTCGCAAACAGTCAGACGCGACTGAGCTGAACTGAACCGAAATGTTAAATTCAACAGATGGGCTATACTAAAGATTGGAGCAGTTCGAAGCCACAGAGAAATGTAACAGTGGTAAATGGAGACATAGCATTCCCTCCAATCTGAGGGAAAGAAAGCAAGGGATGAAAAATAAAGAGGATCAGTGAACTGTGAAATATTATCACATAATCCAAAATATGCTTACTAGCAATTTCTGAAATAGAAAAAAATATTTCAGCCTACAGTTTTCAGAAATCTGTGAAACACAGCAGGATTGAAGAATGGTATATCTGACAGCCAAAAACACACACATATATATACAAAAATGTCTTAAGCATTCACAGAAAAAGATGAGTAGTGAGGAATTGGGGGGAAGGCAGTACAAATAATGGGAGATTAGCAAAAGGGAGCTGGGAGGTAATGCAATGACATGTTCAATTCAATTTGCTGAAAGGAACAAAAAAAAAAAATCTTTCAATCCAGATACCTCTGTTGTTTGGTCATTAAGTTGTGTCCAACTCTTTATTACCCCATGGACTGCAGTATGCCTGGCTCCTCTGTCCATGGGATTTCCCAGGCAAGAATACTAGGGTGGGTTACCATTTTCTTCTCCAGGGTCTCCTCTCCAGATACCTTAACACAAAAAACAATTCTTCAAAGACATGAGAGTAAAATAGATGTATAAATAACCAAAAGCTATAAAAATTTAAATAGCAGTGTATCTTTGCCTTATTAAATCCTAAAGATAATACTTCATGCTGAAGGGAAACATCTGAGCTACCAGGAAAGAATAAAGATGATACTTCATGCTGAAGGGAAATGATACCACCATAAGGAAACTAGGATCCAGAGTAGGGGAGTAGGGAGGACTGCACCAGGAATAACAAATATATAATTAAGATAAATGGCTTTCTTTACTAATTTCTACGAAACTGGCCTGCATCTATGATTCATAAAATAACTGCCATCAATAGCACATTGCTGCTGCCGCCAAGTCGCTTCAGTCGTGTCCGACTCTGTGCGACCCCATAGACGGCAGCCCCAAAGGCTCCCCTGTCCCTGGGATTCTCCAGGCAAGAACACTGGAGTGGGTTGCCATTTCCTTCTCCAATGCATGAAAGTGAAAAGTCAAAGTGAAGTCGTTCAGTCGTGTCCGACTCTTAGCGACCACATGGACTGCAGCCCACCAGGCTCCTCCATCCATGGGATTTTCCAGGCATAGCACATTGGATGCATGAAAAATTATATTGTTGAAATATTCTTATATTTTTCACAGTATGGTAAAATATTCTTTAACCAGTATCAGCAATTTAAATCCAGCAATATGTATAATCAAGGGAATTATTCTAGGAATCTAAGAACTTTTTAAACATTTTGTTTTATATATTTGAAAACAGTTAATCACATTAACAGGATAAATAATAAAATCATGAGTTAATTTCAATACATTAGTAACATTTGAAAAAATCTAACACATATCCCTGATAACTCTCAAGTGTCTACTAATGGAAGGAAATTTCATCCGTTTAATAAAAGCAATTACCAAAACGCTCAGATAGCAGCATACCTAATGGTAAAATACTGAATGCTTTCCCCCATAAATTGAGTTCAAAGCAAGGATGAACACTCTTCTTTCTGTTCAACATTTTATTCAGTACTATTGAAATAGTGAAACTTTCCAATAGGATAGAGAATAAGTCAGGAATGTCAGATCTCACTTCTGTTTAGTACTTTACTTGATTTTTAGCCAGTGAAGTAATTGAAGATAAAATTAATAAGGGGCTATTAATTAGGAGGGTACAAGTCAAATTGTTTTTATATGCTGATAATATGATTTTTCCCCTCAGAAACACTAAATTATTTTATATGTGTGTGTCTGTAATTTCTATAGATATATATAAATAATTATAACTAACAAATTTGGTTGCTTGATTCAAGGCCTATATCTATGTGTGTGTATGTGTGTGTGTGTGTGTGTGTGCGTGCGTGTGTGTGTGTGTGTTCATATGGGAAACAACTGGCAAATAAAATTATAAATCAGTTTCATTTATCAGTTCAGTTGCTTAGTTGTGTCCAACTCTTTTCGATCTCATGGACTGCAGCACACCAGGCTTCCCTGTCATCACCACTTCTCAGAGCTTGCTCAAACTAATGTGATTGAGTTAGTGATGCCATCCAATCATCTCATCCTGTCATCCCCTTCTCTTCCTGCCTTCAATCTTTCCCAGCATCAGGGTCTTTCCAATGAGTCAGTTCGTTGCATCGGGTGGCCAAAGTAGTGGAACTTCACCTTCAGCATCAGTCCTTCCAAAGAACACTCAGGATTGATCTCCTTTAGGATGGACTGGTTAGAGTCCCTTCAGTCCAAGGGACTCTGAAGAGTCTTCTCCAACACCACAGTTCAAAAGCATCAATTCTTTGGCCCTCAGCTTTCTTTATAGTCCAACTCTCACATCCATACATGACTACTGGAAAAACCATAGTTTTGATTAGACAGATCTTTGTTGGCAAAGTAATGTCTCTGCTTTTTAATATGCCACCTAGTTTGGTCACAGTTTTTCTTCCAAGGAGCAAACATCTTTTAATTTCATGGCTGAAGTCATCACCTGCAGTGATTTTGGAAACCCCCCAAAAAATAGTCTCTAACTGTTTCCATTGTCTTGCCATATATTTGCCATGAAGTGATGGGACCAGATGCCATGATCATCGTTTTCTGAATGTTGAGTTTTAAGCCAACTTTTTCACTCTGCTCTTTCACTTTCATCAGGAGGCTCTTTAGTTCTTCTTTGCTTTGTGCCATAACGGTGGTGTCATCTGCGTATCAGAGGTTATTGATATTTCTCCCAGCAATCTTCATTTATAACAATATCAACAAATTAGAGATAAACTTAAGGAAAGTCATGTCAATTTTAAAAATTTCTGAAATTCTAGAACATTTGAAATTCAAAAATATTTACTAAAATAAAAAATATCTAGGTAAATATTTACTTTGTTAACATTGAAAAATTCAGAAGTGATGCCATTACTTTTTGTTTGTTCAGTGTGAATGTAGACAATATCTGCAGAATTGTTAGGAAACTCATTCTAAACATGTATTTAAACATATGAAAAATCTGAAATTGGACACACTACGGCCTTTCTGATAAAGTGACATTAAATCCTGACACCAAGGACCAGTGATCACATCCTCCTTTTATCAGTCTCTAGTTTTCTAGTTAACATGCATGCCCTAGTAATTCCTAATAGCATGCAATGAGGAATGTATATACTTAGTCTAAATAAGAAAAACAAAAAACTCATGGATTGTAAATAAGAGAGGAAGATGCTTCAGGAAATCTTCATAGGTTCTGTGTACTCTAGAGTCAACTCAGTTTTTCTTGCCTATAGCAAGGACCCATTTTCTGTGAGTACTAAAGAAGATCTATTATCTCTGTGAATATATATATGTATTTTTTAAATGCATCCTTCATAGGTAGAAGGCTTTTGTTGTTGTTTTTTAATTGTGACTACTGTAGTCTCATTGGTGCTAAGTTAGCCTATCACTGTTCCTTTCAGTAGGTTTATTTTTATCTGTTGCCTGTGCCAAAGTGGGCTATCATTTATTTTTAGCCTGGTTTGTTACATATATAATAAGAATCAGTAATAACATTATAAGGTTTTAGTATGTGTTATGTGAAGTGGGCCTTAGAAAGCATCACTACAAACAAAGCTAGTGGAGGTGATGGAATTCCAGTGGAGCTATTTCAAATCCTGAAAGATGATGCTGTGAAAGTGCTGCACTCAATATGCCAGCAAATTTGGAAAACTCAGCAGTGGCCAGAGGACTAGAAAAGGTCCGTTTTCATTCCAATCCCAAAGAAAGGCAATGCCAAAGAATGCTCAAACTACTGCACAATTGCACTCATCTCACATGCTAGTAAAGTAATGCTCAAAATTCTGCAAGCCAGGCTTCAGCAATACGTGAACTGTGAACTTCCTGATGTTCAAGCTGGTTTTAGAAAAGGCAGAGAAACCAGAGATCAAATTGCCAATATCTGCTGGATCATGGAAAAAGGAAGAGAGTTCCAGAAAAACATCATTTCTGCTTTATTGACTATGCCAAAGCCTTTGACTGTGTGGATCACAATAAACTGTGGAAAATTCTGAAAGAGATGGGAATACCAGACCACCTGACCTGCCTCTTGAGAAACCTATAAGCAGTTCAGAAAGCAATAGCTAGAATTGGACATGAAACAGCAGACTGGTTCCAAATAGGAAAAGGAGTATGTCAAGGCTGCAAATTGTCACCCTGCTTATTTAACTTATATGCAGAGTACATCAGGAGAAACGCAGGACTGGAAGAACCACAAGCTGGAATCAAGATTGCCGGGAGAAATATCAGTAACCTCAGATATGCAGATGACACCACCTTTATGGCAGAAAGTGAAGAAGAACTAAAAAGCCTCTTGATGAAAGTGGAAAGTGAAAAAGTTGACTTAAAGCTCAACATTCAGAAAACGAAGATCATGGCATTTGGTCCCATCACTCCATGGGACATAGATGAGGAAACAGTGGAAACAGTGTCAGACTTTATTTTTGGGGGCTCCAAAATCACTGCAGATGGTGACTGCAGTCATGAAATTAAAAGACGCTTATTCCTTGGAAGAAAAGTTATGACCAACCTAGATAGTATATTCAAAAGCAGAGACATTACTTTGCCGACTAAGGTCCATCTAGTCAAGGCTATGGTTTTTCCTGTGGTCATGTATGGATGTGAGAATTGGACTGTGAAGAAAGCTGAGCGCTGAAGAATTGATGCTTTTGAACTGTGGTGTTGGAGAAGACTCTTGAGAGTCCCTTGGACTGCAAGGAGATCCAACCAGTCCATTCTGAAGGAGATCAGCCCTGGGATTTCTTTGGAAGGAATGATGCTAAAGCTGAAACTCCAGTACTTTGGCCACCTCATGTGAAGAGTTGACTCATTGGAAAAGACTCTGATGCTGGGAGGGATTGGGGGCAGGAGGAGAAGGGGACGACAGAGGATGAGATGGCTGGATGGCATCACTGACTCGATGGACGTGAGTCTGAGTGAAGTCCGGGAGTTGGTGATGGACAGGGAGGCCTGGCGTGCTGCGGTTCATGGGGTCGCAAAGAGCTGGACACGACTGAGCGACTGAACTGAACTGATGCCTAGTGTGCAGGCTTCCCTCGTAGCTCAATCAGTAAAGAATCTCCGTGCAATTCAGGAGACTTGGGTTTGTATCCTGGGTCAGGAACATCCCCTGGAGAAGGAAATGACAACCCACTCCAGTATTCTTGCCTGAAGAATCCTTGACAGAGGAGCCTGGCAGGCTACAGTCCATGGGGTTGCAAGAGTCGGATATGACTTAGTGACTAAACCACCACCACCACCATCCCTACTGTGCAGTATTCGATGTATATTAACAAATGTGGTGCATCCATCAAACTGTGAGGCAGGCACTATCACTTGCCCCAGTTTACAGACTAAAAGAATGGAGCTTTGAAGGTCAAAGCAACTTGTCCAAGGTCAGAAAGCTATTAGATTCTGGAGTCAGGAGCTGAACTCATAGAAACTGAATCATAAAGTCAACCTTTAAATCATTCAGTTCAGTTCAGTCAATCAGTCGTGTCCAACACTTTGTGATCCCATGGACATCATTTAAATCATTTATGCTATGTTTTATGTGAATATATTGGTAACTTAGTTGGGCAGTTTTTCATGAATCAGTAATACCTCTAAGCAAAACTCTTCAACCTAATTCTTACTGATATAGTTGGTTTTTGACTGTGTAGAAGAGTACGCTCAAATAAATAGTGGCTAAAACAGTTTTCTCTCTTGAACTGTCCAAACGTAAGCCTTGCAGAGATGCTGTGTTGGCTCTGCCTTGTCCAGAATCTAGTGATTCAAGTCTTTCCATTTGTGATTCCTAGATTATGTTTATCCTCATGGTCTGTGATAGACAAATGTTAGCCATCATTTCCATGTTCTAAGAAACTGAATGGAAGTGAATGAAAATGTTTAATTAAAACAGACTGCTAGATATTTCTCCAGCAAAGATGGATTTATTCAGGGTCTGCAACTATGGTGAGCCTCATAGTAGTCCCTAAATGGCAAGGAAAGAGCTCTGACAGAGAGGAAAAAGGAAGCTGTGAGGGTCATAGTAAAGAAAGAGTACTTGGTTTTTCATTGGCTGGGTCCTTGCTAGGAAAGAAGAGGAGTATGTCTTCTCCTTGTCGGTTTCTGATATGGTTTCAGGGTGCGAGAGCTTCCCTTTCTAGTCTCCCAAATCTATTCAAACTTTCTGTTTATTAATTTTTACGAGGTTAAGGGACATGATTTCATTTTCTGTCATGATGTTGTAATATCACATTCCTGCACATTTTATTGACCACAGTTAGTTTTTGTTTTTGTTTTTTTTAAAGACAGTGGGAAATGTATATGTGAATGTAAGAATTGGTTAGGCTTCCCTGGTGGCTCAGTGGTAAAGAATCTGCTTGCCAATGCAGGAGATGAAGGTTTGATCCTTGGGTCAGGAAGATCCCCTGAAGAGGGAAATAGCAACCCATTTTAGTATTCTTGCCTGCAGAATCTCATGGACGGAGCATCCTGGCAGGCTACAACCCATAGAGTCACAAAGAATTGGGCATGACTTAGAGACTAAACAACAACAAATAATTGGTTAAAGGCTCTATTGCTATAGAAGAGAACAAGAGATATTAGGAGATAAAATCTTTGGTTTTTGTCATACAGTTAACTGAAATTAAAAATGTAGCTGCTAGACTCAAGAATAAAAATGAATATAAAAAGTAGCATATTTTAATTAACTCTATAAAAAATTTTTAGAAATGGTGAAACCAAACTTCTGATCTTCAGCAAACAGAATATAATCTTATAAAATAAAATACTTAGTAGTCATTTTCTTGCCCTAGAAAAAGAAAGTTTGGAAAAAGTGTAATAAAGAACATTTTCTACAAATTGGCTGTATTCATAAAGTCTGAACCAATTACAGACACTCAGTTTGGGTCCACCAGAGGTAGCAATAATTGAGATGGAGTTTAGGTTACAGAATGTTAATTAAGGATCAAGATCTCTGAAGGGTAAGGGGAGGAAGAAGAGTTGAACAGAGGACAAAGTCAAGCTGCAATGCAAACTTGTCAGAGCTTTGACCAATATAGTAGGAGATCTGGAACAAGTATTGCCTGGCAGAGTTGCCTGGTGTTGACTTGAAAAGTCAGAACTTTCTAGCTCACTTCTGTCTCTAGATGTTATCAGCCTTGAGTAAGGTGTGACTTGGGCAAATCCACTTTTGTAGTTGAGATGTTAGTCATCAAATGTGTTCTCCCTACTTCTTTCTCTAGCACCCTGCTGACTGGTCCCTGTGACTCTTCCCAATCAATCCTTTGTGAGCTGAGTTATTGTACAGCACTTCCAAGCTGGAGCAGTGCATTCTTACGCCTGACCCTTCCGAGGTCTTTTTCTTCCCTGTAGCATAGTGATAGCAATTTTTGAGATAGTGGTTGCTCAGTTCATCTGGGGATCTGAAAGATCATCATGAACAGCCCTCCTACATGAAATGACTAAGCACACTACTCATTTTAAGGGTTTATTACAACAACATAACTCAGTCCATTCTCACAGATATCCTCATGATTTCTTGGGGAATAGAATTCTTATATGTAGGTGGGCATATTCATATACTTTCTCCTCAAATCTTACTTCCAGATTGAAGTCATAGATACATAATACATTTTAAAACACATTTTAAAAAAATCTAGTCTGATAAACTTTTTCTTTTGTGAATATTTTTAAATTGAGGTATAATTCACCTAATGTATTAATTTCAGATGTACAACATAATTTTTTTAATATTTGTATATGTATTGTGGTATAGTGGTAAAGAATCTGCCTGTCACTGCAGGAGATGCAAGAAATACGGGTTTGATCCCTGGGTCAGAAAGATCCTGTGGAGGAGGAAAGAGCCACCTGCTCCAGTATTCTTGCCTGGAAAATTTCATTGACAGAGGAGCCTAGTGGGCTACAGTCCATGGAGTCTCGAAGAGTCAGATACGACTGAACACACAGGCACACATTGCGAAATAACCATAATAGGTCTCGTTAATATCCATAACCATACAGAGTTACAAACTGTTTCTTCTGATGCGAACTTTTGGCAACTTTCAAATATGCAAAGCACTATTATGAACTGTAGTCACCACACTGTATGTTACATCCCCATGATTTGCTTATTTTATAAGTAGAAGTTTGTACTTTTGACTCTCTTCACCTAGCTTCCTACCCCATCCCCCGCTTCTGGCAACCACCTGCCTATTCTCTGTTTATAAATATGGTTTTGCTTTTGGGGGTTACTTTTAGATTCTGCATATAAGTGAGATTATATGGTATTTGACTTTGACATTTCATTTTGTGTGTGTGTATGTGTGAGTGTGTGCACGCACACATGCTCTCAGTTGTGTCTGACTCTTTGTGACCCCATGGACTTTAGCCCATCAGGCTCCTCTGTCCATGGAATCTTCCTGGCAAGAATACTGGAGTGGGTTGCCATTTCCTCCTCCAGGGTCATTTAGCATAAAGACATTTCATTTAGCATATTGCCATAAATGGTAAGATTCCTTTCGATGGCTGAATAATATTCTTCTGTATATAGATTAGATAAGTAGATAACCAGAGTTTCTTTATCCATACATCTGCTGATGGACATTTTGGTGTTTCAGTCTCTTGGCTGCTATAATTTGTGCTCTAATGAAAATGAGGTACATATATATTTTTGAACTAGTATTTATGTTTTCTTTGGGTAAATGCTCAGAAGTGTTTTCCACTTCTGGTGGATACACTGAATTATATTCCTACCAACAGTGCACAGGGATTCTCTTTGCTTCATATCTTTGCCAATACTTGTTACTGAATATTTCTTGTCTTTTTTGTTACTAGCCATTCTGACATGTCAGGTGATACCTAATCATGATTTTGATATGTATTTTCCTGATGATTGGTGATGTTTAGCATCTTTTCATGTGCCTGTTAGCTTGAGTATATCTTCCATCAGAACTGTTTATGTCCTTTGCCCATTTTTAAGTTTGATAGTTTGCTTTCTGTTCTTGAGTTGAATTAGTTATTCATGTTTTGAATATTAACAAGACCAGTGTCAAGAACCTTACCACCTGTGTTTTCCTCTAGGCATTTCTTAGTTTCAGATTTTATGGTCAAGTTTTTAATCTATTGATTTTGTGTATGGTATAAGATAGTAGGTTCAATTTCATTCTTTTGCATGTGACTGTCTAGTTTCCACAGTGCCACTTATTGAAGAAATTGTCCTTCTCTTATTGTATATTCTTGGTGCTTTTGTTATAACTTAGTTGAACCTATTTGTTTGGGTTTATTACTAGGCTCTTTATTCAGTTTCATTGATCTGTGCCTCTTTTTATACCAATATCACAATATCATCCTGTTTTGATTACTACAGCTTTATAATATTTGAAATCAGGGCATGTGATGCCTCCAGATTCTTAAGATTGCTTTGTTGGTTTTGTTTTGTTTATTTCGATATATATGTCTTTGATTTTCTATAAATGTAGAACTGTTTGTTCTATTTATGAAAAATGCCTTTGGAATTTTGATAGAGACTGCACTGAATCTGTAGACTGTTTTGGGTGGTTTGGAAATTTTAACACTATTAATTCTTCCAGTTCACAAGCATGGGACACCTTTCCATTTATTTGTGTGTTCATTTTTTTTAATCAGTGTCTTATAGATTTTGGTGTATGAGTCTTTATCCTCCTGATTAAATTTATCTTAGGTATTTTATTCTTTTTGATGAGATTGTATATAGGGTCATTTTTGTTAATTCTCTTTATGATTTTTTTATTAGTATATCAGTCTGATAAAGCAGTTAAGCTAAATCAAATCCTATGTGATTCAAGTATCAATGAATGTTATAAAGCCAAGCAGTGTGATTCTGAATACATAAGATGGTGCACACAGTTCAGCCAATCAATGACTACATTCATTGTCAAGGAATGTTTTTCAGAGGAAAGGGGTGGACATTGACATAGCATATGTACAGAAAGAGAAGTCCTGAATCCATTGCACAGTGCATAATCAAAGCTGAAATCTAAAACAATTCATTTACCTTTCTTTTAGAATCACAGGAAAAGTTGTCAAAGGGAGAGGTAGAAGTTATAGCTTATATCAGAAATTAAACCTGGAGAGGGACCTGGAGTGAGTCTATCCAACCTGCCATTCCAATTGTTAGCTAAGTTCTGAGAAGCAGAACAAACAGGTTTTTCCCTCATTTAAATTCCTACCATGTACATTGTCTATACCATTCACTTATCAACTGATCCCATGCTGTTTCGTGAGCTTTCCTATTATCTTTATATGCCATTTGTAACATGCATTACGCATTTGTTTTTCTTATGCTTATCTCTTTTTCCTAAATAGACAGCCATTTAAAAACAGAATCTCTGTGGGTTATATTGCCAAAATGTCCCATATTATATAACACAGAACTCAGTGATATATTAGAAACAAGATAATATTGATAAGTCAATATTTTTTATACATTCAAATATTGCTTCCACTATTTACTCTGTTATCAGAAGTTCTAGTCATGTCGACAAACTGTGTAGACAAAAATGGATAAAAGAATGCTTGTCCCAGATGCCTTAACAAATGGTGTAGCTATTATCTTTCCATGCATCAGTCTCTGATAAAAATATGTATTGTCTTTACAAATATAATCAGATGGCCATTATGTCTAAACACTCATCAATACAGGAAACTTGATTCTTAAATTACCACTGACTTGGTGTACTTGGAAAAATCACTTAAACCCTCTGTTTCATTGATTTTCATTGTAAAATGACAGGATACAACATTTTACATTTGTTTTTTATCACATACTTCTCCATTGAGTCCTCAGAACAAAGCAAAGAGATAAATATAGTTCTTTCATTATTATTTTTGTTTTTGATGAAAAACGAAGGCGTTCTAGATTATATAATTGTAATAAGAGAGGGAAATGGAATTTGAATTTAAGTTAAATCTTAAATGTCTTCAGTCCCTAAGTTAAATTGTTGTAATGAATGGAATCATCTATAAGTATAAATATAAAATGGACTAGAAAATAGAGAAAAGACCAATAGTTAATAATATAAAAAATAGATCCATAATTCTCTTTGAAGTTAGGTAAAATCTGAACTTCCTTTTTATAATACT